>NC_092282.1:15988986-16288986 GCF_036320965.1 Panulirus ornatus
TTGGTAATTATCGCAACGATAAGAACAGTGTATGTTTATTGCCATTATTGACAGCTCTCACAGGTCGGAATATGTGCGTGTGTGTGTGTGTGTGTGTGTGTGTGTGTGTGTGTGTGTTTGTAGGTACCTGATTGTATAGTGCAGGTAGGGAGGGTGGGACCTCGTCATGATCTCGAACATTCTTTGCTGCCGTAACAAATTGTTCAACCTCCTCCGTATGCTGTCCATTCCATTCATCCCCACAGCAGTTGTACCCAGGAAGAGTACCTCTGTTCTTGAAAGCTCCTGGCCTCATGTCATGGTAAGTAAGGTCTCTGGTTGCTTTGTGTATCATGTAAAGCAGCCGATATGGCTCGGGTCGGTCGGTGCGTGTGTGTGTGTATGTGTGTGGCGGGCGGGGAGATATGGATTCCCCTCTCCTTCTCCATCTTTACCAACTTAGATGCTTGTGTGATTATTTATTATTTTTATTTGTGGATCATGAAAACCCGTACATTCGACCGGGGTCATATATCTGAACTTTACGTACATACCCCAGCTGGCGGCAAGTACTCATACATCGACCGGCAGCAAAGGGGAGGATGAACAGCTGGCCTGGTTGTGAATAAGGCCCAAGAAATTCGTTGTTGGCAACGTAAACCATTGCAATACGGAGGCTTGCTTGTATGTGTGTGTGTGTGTGTGTGTGTGTGTGTGTGTCGTCTTTAAAGCACTTAACGTAAATGTTTATAAGACTGTCACGTTATTAGGTTACGCTAGATTAAGCTACTGGTCTGTACTGGTTAGCGTGATGTGTGCGCCTGTGTGTGTGTGTATTTGGGAAAGCTGAACGTCTGGGCGTCTCAAGCGAATGTCTCTAATTTTTTTTACGTATTCTCCCTCCATCCGATACCTGTATGACTGACTGACTATACGACAATTTTCAAGAGCTTTTGTTTGACTTTTGCCCTCGCGATTCACCATTCACCAGTTATGGTATACAAGTTTTTATTTTGCCGTTAATGGATTGGCTTATGGCTATTGATATAAAAGGTATTAATGAAAAGTGAAAACCCATTTGTCAGGGATATACAATAAAGCTGTTTTGATGAGCAAATATTTGGTTTGATAATTGCTTTATTTCACGAACGATCCTGATGGGTGGAATTGCCTCTCATTGTTGGTTGGAGACGCGTAATGAAATGGAAGTTTTGTGTTGTGGGTTTAATACAACTATCCTCATGTGTACTTTGAAAACTTAAAAATCCCACAAGGTTTAAGACAGAGGCCCTGCCATCGTACCGTTGTGGTCATAAAAAAAGGTGTGCTGATATCTCCATTAAGAATGTTATCCAGTGACAGAAAGCTGAAAGTTATATGATTATTTCTGAGACGCTGCACACTGGGTGTGTGCTGAGTGACGTCATTCATTATCAGGACGGCTTTTGGTGACTGTTGCCACTATCTCTCTACCCCACTTAAGGCTAAGCGATGTATGTATATATATATATATATATATATATATATATATATATATATATATATATATATCATACTTAATCGGCGTCTCCCACGTTAGCGAGGTAGCGCAAGGCAGACGACGAATCTCCCATCCCACCCACATACTCAATGTATACACATAAACGCCCACACTCGCACATATATATATATACATCTACATATTCATACTCGCTGCCTTCATCCATTTTCGTCGCCACCCTGCGGCACATGAAATAGCATCACCCCCCTATATATATATATATATATATATATATATATATATATATATATATATATATATATATATATATTTTCATACTATTCGCTATTTCCCGCGATAGCGAGGTAGCGATATATATACATATATATATATATATATATATATATATATATATATATATATATATATATATATATATGGTGGCTGATTCATGTGAGAAACTGCAGAAGCTGGTGACTGAGTTTGGTAAAGTGTGTGGAAGAAGAAAGTTAAGAGTAAATGTGAATAAGAGCAAGGTTATTAGGTACAGTAGGGTTGAGGGTCAAGTCAATTGGGAGGTGAGTTTGAATGGAGAAAAACTGGAGGAAGTGAAGTGTTTTAGATATCTGGGAGTGGATCTGGCAGCGGATGGAACCATGGAAGCGGAAGTGGATCATAGGGTGGGGGAGGGGGCGAAAATTCTGGGGGCCTTGAAGAATGTGTGGAAGTCGAGAACATTATCTCGGAAAGCAAAAATGGGTATGTTTGAAGGAATAGTGGTTCCAACAATGTTGTATGGTTGCGAGGCGTGGACTATGGATAGAGTTGTGCGCAGGAGGATGGATGTGCTGGAAATGAGATGTTTGAGGACAATGTGTGGTGTGAGGTGGTTTGATCGAGTGAGTAACGTAAGGGTAAGAGAGATGTGTGGAAATAAAAAGAGCGTGGTTGAGAGAGCAGAAGAGGGTGTTTTGAAGTGGTTTAGGCACATGGAGAGGATGAGTGAGGAAAGATTGACCAAGAGGATATATGTGTCGGAGGTGGAGGGAACAAGGAGAAGAGGGAGACCAAATTGGAGGTGGAAAGATGGAGTGAAAAAGATTTTGTGTGATCGGGGCCTGAACATGCAGGAGGGTGAAAGGAGGGCAAGGAATAGAGTGAATTGGAGCGATGTGGTATACCGGGGCTGACGTGCTGTCAGTGGATTGAATCAAGGCATGTGAAGCGTCTGGGGTAAACCATGGAAAGCTGTGTAGGTATGTATATTTGCGTGTGTGGACGTAAGTATATACATGTGTATGGGGGGGGTTGGGCCATTTCTTTCGTCTGTTTCCTTGCGCTACCTCGCAAACGTGGGAGACAGCGACAAAGTATAAAAAAATATATATATATATATATATATATATATATATATATATATATATATATATATATATATATATATATATATATATAATATAAGTTAGTGTCTTGCGTCACGAACAGTCTGCTATCCTCCTTTCATTCGGGCATATCATGGAACATTTAAAATAACGGAAGACGTTCTTTTCAGGAAATCCACGAGCGTGTCAGTCAGTCAGTCTAGGGAAAATGGGCTTATGCTGAAGCGTGCGCGTGTTGCCATTAATAGATGGCATATATTGACCGCCTGCCTCTCTTGTGGTGAAAGGGATTTGAGAGCGACTGGAAGCAAGACTGGTCGGAGTAAAGAGCCTAGCTTCGCTCCACCGAGTGGAACGAAACCTGGCGTTATTATTGAGAGTTGCCTGGTTCATGTGGCTGACATGGTCAACATGACTAATAGCGTTACTTACAGACGGAATTTTTTACGGTTAAACATGATGATTGGGCATAGCGCTACATGTATTGAGGGCGCGCGCGCAGCTCTCCGACATTTTCGTCATCCTGACTAGAATGGTGTAAGTTTGCTGTGGTGGTGGATTGACCGAATGGTGGTGGCAGCCGTGTTAACCTGAGCCTGTCGCGTGTGTGTGTGTGTGTGTGTGTGTGTGTGTGTGTGTGTGTGTGTTTGTGTGTGTGTGTGTGTTTGTGTGTGTGTGTGTGTGTGTGTGTTTTGTCCGCCCTTGGATTTTAGTGCCTTGTGGCTGTATTGACTTGAGTGTATCGCCGGTTGGCGTGAGTGGAGGACATTATGTGTGTTGGTGTGTTTGTGTATGTGTGAGTGTGTGTGTGTGTGTGTGTGTGTGTGTGTGTGTGTGTGTGTGTGTGTGTGGGTCGTATATCCACCAGACGCTATTGAAATACCAAACTAGTAAATAACAAAAATACATAATTGCTTCAATATGACCCACTGAGTATATAAGGGTATACGATCCTTGGGTGCGATGACATGCCCTTTGACCCAGCCTTTACATGTCCAAGGTCGTCCCGTCGTGTTCAAGGGTTTCACCTTCATATGCTCTTGGGTCGTACCGTCTTGCTCAAGCAGTTGCGATACGTTGAATGACGTATGGAAATACGATGAAGGTCTGAGTTTATTTTACGATGAAGAATGGCCTTATTTGAATTTTGTAGCCAGTGGTGTAATTATGCCAGGATGATGTATCTGGTATGGATATTTTCCATTATATATATATATATATATATATATATATATATATATATATATATATATATATTTATTTATTATCCCTGGGGATAGGGGAGAAAGAATACTTCCCACGTATTCCCTGCGTGTCGTAGAAGGCGACTAAAAGGGGAGGGAGCGGGTGGCTGGAAATCCTCTCCCTTTTTTTTTTTTTTTTTTTTTTGTAATTTTCCAAAAGGAGGAACAGAGAAGGTGGCCAGGTGAGGATATTCCGTCAAAGGCCCAGTCCTCTGTTCTTAACGCTACCTCGCTAACGCGGGAAATAGCGAATTGTATGAAAGAAAAAAGAAATATATATATATATATATATATATATATATATATATATATATATATATATATATATATTCCAAAAGAATGAACAGAGAAGGGGGCCAGGTGAGGATATTCCCTCATAGGCCCTGTCCTCTGTTCTTAACGCTACCTCGCTATCGCGGGAAATGGCGAAATTTATGAAAGAATATATATATATATATATATATGTTTCGGAAGACGGCCGGGACGATAACAATAAGCTGATCAAATATTAATGACGTCAATATTGGCGCGGAATGTTGGCCAGCTACTGGTGATGGTGGCGCCACCTCCCTCTCCCGCCAGCCTGGTGCTTCAGACGCCATGTTTACGCTAAACGTATAACTTACACACATTCTTCTCCATATCTCGTACCCAGCCAGTTGTACTAGGAACTGTTTATACTCAACATTTTCTCTGTACACTCGGCTGTTTTCCCCCTGTATAAACATACGCTTCGGGTAGTGCATTAGTCTGTGAAATAGTGTGAAGTTAGCAGTGTAGTGGGTCCGAGTGTCGGAAAATGTAGCGGAGTTTATAGTAAGTGTTTTTACGTGTTCCGGTTTACTCCCGTGAGGGTAGGCGTCGAGGACGAGCGGGTGGGCGAACGAACGAACGTGAGTGGTTTGAGAGCAGTAGTCACCAAGAGACTGACTGGCACCGTTTAAGGTGAAGCAAAAAGGGGGGACGAGTGAGGTGGTATGAGCTCGTGATTGTAGGTGATGTGATGTAGGGTTGGCAGCAGCCATGTAGGTGGATGTGATGTAGGGTTGGCAGCAGCCATGTAGGTGGATGTGATGTAGGGTTGGCAGCAGCCATGTAGGTGGATGTGATGTAGGGTTGGCAGCAGCCATGTAGGTGATGTTATGTAGGGTTGGCAGCAGCCATGTAGGTGGATGTGATGTAGGGTTGGCAGCAGCCATGTAGGTGGATGTGATGTAGGGTTGGCAGCAGCCATGTAGGTGGATGTGATGTAGGGTTGGCAGCAGCCATGTGGGGGGATGTGATGTAGGGTTGGCAGCAGCCATGTAGGTGGATGTGATGTAGGGTTGGCAGCAGCCATGTAGGTGGATGTGATGTAGGGTTGGCAGCAGCCATGTAGGTGGATGTGATGTAGGGTTGGCAGCAGCCATGTGGGGGGATGTTTTTACCTCTTGGTCACGACGGTACGACCCTTGGGGTCGTGGTATGACCTCACTCCTCATACCTAAGGGAATTATAGTCGTGCTCAACAGGTTAATCCAGGATGATCGGAATATTCTCTTTCTTTCTACCGAATATCATAAAACATACCGAATGTAAGGCATATATATATATATATATATATATATATATATATATATATATATATATATATATATATATATATATATATATATATATTCTTTCAAACTATTCGCCGTTTCCCGCGTTAGCAATGTAGTGTTGAGAACAGAGGACTGGGCCTCTGAGGGAATATCCTCACCTGGCCCCCTTCTCTATTCCCTCTTTTGGAAAATTAAAAAAAAAAAAAGGGGGGGGGGAGGACCTCCAGCCCCCGGCTCCCTTCCCTTTTAGTCGCCTTCTACGACATGCAGGGAATACGTGGGAAGTATTGTTTCTCCCCTATCCCCAGTGATATATATATATATATATATATATATATATATATATATATATATATATATATATATATATAACAACCAGGAAGCTCCAGCGAATATTCAGTGAACTACCTACCTGGAGAAATTAGAAACATGCTTGGCACAACGACAGAAACAAAAGAAAACTTGACATATAGTTTAAATCAGTCCAAGAGGAACCGAGGATCGATCATTATGTAATGCAGGAGGAAGGCTGAGGAGAACAGTCTCATACATCAAGCTAGGTGTGTGGTGAGCACATTTTTGTAGCCTAGCCATTCAGACTAAATCTTGTCGTAGTTCTCTCCCTTGAGAGAGAGAGAGAGAGAGAGAGAGAGAGAGAGAGAGAGAGAGAGAGAGAGAGAGAGAGAATGACGAGACTTTGCCAAACAGCAGGGTTAGCGCGTCCCGCTCACCGCTCTATGATATTGCGTTAAAGAAACAAATGTTGTCACTTGTGATCAAGAATCACGTGTGAGATGGAGAGATTTTGTATGTTTGTACTGGACTGAATGCCAGTAGCCCACGTGTGAGTGAGACAGAAAGAAAAGACAGCAAGCTGGGCCAGAGGAGCGGAACTTGACAACCACTGAAATGATGGTCCATTGCTCTGCCGTCAGCCATGCTTGGTGGTGGTGGTGGTTGCGGGGGTGGGGGACTGGCAACCCGAAATTAGTGTATGAGAAAGACAATCTATTTATTGCTAGCGAAAATTAGAAATAGTGCAGAACGGAAGATATCAAGAAACCGAAAAACAATGGATGAATAAAAGAGCTTAGAAAAAACTGAATGAGTGAGATGAATGAAAAGAGCTTCGTGACGAAATAATGAAATCAGTCAGAACCTTAGAATGAATGAAGAGAGTTGTATAGAAATGGACAGGAACCCAAAATTATTATCATACGAGAGAGAGAGAGAGAGAGAGAGAGAGAGAGAGAGAGAGAGAGAGAGAGAGAGAGCATCTTTAGCGGGAGAAGAGCACCAAAATGACCTTAAGCAAACATGACAGATGTTAAATCGGTACAGATCACTCTTCATCTCTAAGATTTTCAGGGGAAGAAAATGCGAATCATTTAACCATCTTGTTGATAATGCTGTCGTAGATACTGAGGCCTGAGGAGGAGGATGTAAGCAGTACAGTAAACGAGTACTGATCAGTACGCAACTCTCTGGGACTAATTAGAATTGAAATGTGTTCCTTACAGAAGACAGAAACGGCAGAGTATCAGACAGTGTTAGTGATGAGGCAGCGACTGGACGAAAGAAGAACAGAAGATTATCACAGACTGGCATATGTTACAACAGTGCAAAAAAACGATGATCTTCAATAAACAGGACAGACCTGCTGGTAACATGAGTTTGCACGCCATAAAAGTCTTTGAAAGAGTGATGAAGCGGACGCATACCGGAACATTCGATCAAGAACAGCTATGTAAATGAAGGCCAGCATGAATATGTACCAGGGAAGAAAAAAAAAATACTACCAGTTGTTACCTTTCAAGATTAACAACACACTTGAAATTTTAGTACAAGTAAAGAAAACGGATTTTTATTTTTCGATTTTGCGAAGGCGCTTCACAAAAGTAAACCATTGAATGTTTCCAGAGAATGTAGCAAAACGAGACATAAAGGGTAAGATTGTAAGATGAAATAGATTCAAAGTTGTTGCAAACGGAACCATGTCAAGATAAAGATATTCTGTGGGAAGCACCACAAGGAACTGTATTAGCTCCAGTACTCAGTGATGTTAGACATTGGCTTTGCTGATGGAACTAGAGTAAGCAATTAGGTGATCAAAAAAGATACACGAAGACGTAGAAAAACTTACAAAAAAAACGGCAAAAGTGAATCCGATGTGGGCAGATTGTCTTGGAGCAAGTGGAAATACACTGATGACAGTGGATAAAGTTGCTTCAGGGAAAGTGAAGCTAGGATTCACACTCAAGTCACCAGTGGTATAACGCTATGATGCCAAGTCATATGATGAAATCTTCCCACCACACGACACAAAACTTAATGTTTGATATATACATAAGAAGGAAAGATTTTATGCAAGCGTGTCGTATGGTCACCAGCCCAATAAACTGTAATAAACAAAAGTGAATTCAGAATCTCCGTGATCAAAATAGGGGGAATGGAACATTTTACGCTGAAAATAACTTGTATTTCACAACATAGAAAAAAAAAAGAGATACATTATTATCTGCCCATTACAATAGATTAAGGACATAGAACAGTACTATGAAAAATGCTGCTCAGCAAGTATAACAAACAGGATTTAGGAGTGCACAAGAATACCATGGAATATACCTTGA
The DNA here is from genome assembly GCF_036320965.1 of Panulirus ornatus. NCBI lineage: Eukaryota > Metazoa > Arthropoda > Malacostraca > Decapoda > Palinuridae > Panulirus > Panulirus ornatus. Next base: position 15,997,285 of record NC_092282.1, read on the forward strand.
AGATAACAAACTATAAGTACAATAACCCTAGAAGCAAAATAGCGAGTATTCAGTGTACTGCCGGTAGCACATGTGAATGGAACAACGATGGAAATATTTAAGACACTTGATGTATGGTTGAAGTCAGTCCCAGATGAAGCCTGGAATGACCTATGTGTAATGGGCGTCAGCGACAGATAAATTTTCAATCACGAAGCCAGAGCCATATATGGGGGTCGAGCGTTACATTGCTAGCCCTACCTTATGGCAACATCTCGTCGTAAATACTCGGGTATGGACTGTAACATTATCAAGAGACATGTTTTGTGTTGAGTGCGTATGAGAAAGGACTTGTTGGCGTACTTACGATGAAGTTTTGATTGAGTGCTTGATTGTTTGCGCGTACTTACGACGGGATTTTGAAATCGTTTTACTGCATGCGTGCGGAATCATGGTACGTGTTGTTAGTGTAAACATCCGTTGTGGTGAGAGCTCTGTCTGCTTTTGTTTTTAGAGTGCAGCACTACGATGTATTCGGTTTGGTTTGGCTGTAAGGCTGAAGCGAAAACAAATAAAGTTTCATTACCCTTGTTGATAGTTGTATACAGAAAACGGAGGGAGAAAGAGAAAATGGTTATGTGTGGTATTAAGTAACCATTTCTTTGGATAGTGGTTACTTAAACGAATTTCGTGTTGAATGGCCAGTGTAAGACATTTTCACAAAGTTTATTATGTCCTGTTTATTTGAAAACTCTTCTAACATTCTTCATTTAGATCTTTCATGAAATTTCATGCCGTGAAATCAATATTCAACTAGCGTCTAAAGAGATAACTGCATCTTAAATCTTGACATGATTATATCATTATTCCGTGCCTGGTTACTCAAGTTTGAAAGAATTCATTCGGTAGGCGACGCATTATTTCACTTTTCATTTTCTAACACAAACATCATTTGGTCTTGATTTAAGACAAATACCTGTAACCAAGGACTGGTTCATGGGGATCTTGATATAATGTTTGTTCCCTACGGAACAACAATGCCATATTACTTTTTATATCCATGTATACATTGTAGGTCAGTATTTTAGTGGCGAGTCTAGCTATATATGAGATCACAAGGTAGAGCAGAGGTAAACCTATTTACCCCTGAAGGCCAGGCGTTTTAGTGTTAAGTCAAAGCCACACCATCATAACCAAAGGTCGTACTTCGCACTACCGTTGTGTTCAAGGTTTTTGCCGTTGTGTTCAGGGTGTTAAACTGGATTCTCATTCGATGTATCTGTACCTGACGTGGATGAGGTCATCAGCAGCTTATTTATTATATACGTGCTGATATCACCATACTAGGCGGGGCGAAATTACCGTTCCGACATCCACCTGTTTGGAAGTTGAAATGATGTATTTTCGATGGTTTTTGTTTTGCACGATTCCGACCTTTATATATCCCCCTTTTCAATACCTTTTGGTGTATCTTTTCCCCTTTATCCAACGATAATGGGGGACCCCCATGAGAACCGGGGTTTTGGGCAGGGGATATTACAAAAAGTGGTGAATTGTCATAGTAATGGTCAGAATCGTTCAAAAGACAGAAAAAAAGAAAAAACTGGGAGAACAATTTCAGCCAAACCTCACTTAACCTAACCTAGCGTAAGCTAACCTATCGTAACTTAATGCAAGGGTGTGCTTACCGTAATTATACGCAGAAAGCTCAAAGTTCGTGTCGTCTTGGTGGCCCTCCTACTCCTCCTCCTCCGCCGTGCACATGCCGCTCTGGCCGCTGTTTCTCCGACTGCGGGAAGGTAGAGCGTGCTGGCAGCGACGAAAAACTGGTGTGTAGAATCCTCTCCTCGCTGAACTGTGTGACGAACAAGTATAGCGTCAAGTACTTCTTGAAGTCAACGGACTTGTTCCCCGGGCCGCTCGCTACACCCACTCCTTATATGTTCCTCCGCGAACGCTCGATACTCAGCGTTGTGGGTACTGGAGTTTGTGGTGAGTGGATCAACAAAAGTCACCGGGTTGGCCAGTCACAAGGTGGTCGTATCCGTGGTCTTTTTAGGCTGTTGTAGGCTACCCACTTGTCGCTCTCAAAAGTTGTCCCTGGCTTTATATAATGATTGATTAGATGACTCAGTGTTGCAGCGGACAGCAGGTTACGTGACATCTTCTTGGGCTGCCTTTTCATTGCCGCCGAACACCCAGGTGTCCACTCTCAAACGCGGCCTATCTTGTGTGGTTTCTCTCTCCAAATTGCGACTCGTTGATTTCCACAACCGTACCAGGACCTTCCTTCTGGATGTTGACGTTCGCTTCCGAACAAGAAACTACGTCAGCCAACACTCATCCTGGGGGTAGAAGTTGAGACATTTGACGACGGTATGATTATTGCAGACCTTTTGGAGCCAAGGATTAAAGAAGATAACTTTTCACATCTTCAGATGTGCACTAGCGACAAATGTTGTTCCTTTAGATTGTGACACTTGTTTAAATACTCTTAATCGTCTGCACAGTCTTAGGAATGACTTCCACTACAGAACTAAATATATTTGTGGGATCACAAACTGCAAGGCTGGTTACACTTCACCCAATTCACTCCGGCAGAGAGGACACCGTGTTCTTGAAGAATTTTCCGCGTCGCTGCCTTGACCGTCGTATTTGATATGAAATTTTGCAATAGTCACGATCGTACATAGCCACAGCACAGGGATGATATGGTGGAAATTTTGTCAATTTTAAATGCTAAGGCTGTGGAGGCCTATATCGAGCTGTGATTGGTTGGTACAAATTCATACCGACCAATTAATGTCCAGAGAACAAATGGAACGTGCGCCCGACACACACGAGCTCTCTCGGACGCTCGTTACGTAAAAGTAGTGATTTTTTCAACAAAAGTATCGTAATATCTTCGTGAAGTAATCATATGCGGGAGAAATAGTATAGAAAAAAAGGGTCGTAAAATTGCCCAAACTACCGATTCCAAAATTCCAAAATTCGTCGTGTGTCCGAATAGGTAATAATACCCGAGGTAAAGCATGCTGTACATACAGTACAGGCTCTGTGCACTGCTTGCTGGGAGGTTCTACGGCGAAGTGGAGTACTGCAGAAAATCAGATAACGAGTTACTACGTAGTCTTCCGTCTTAATTATTGAGTGTGTTCGTGTAAATGACACTAATTGTTGTTATTTTGCTATGACTGTTGAATCGGAAAGTTCCTGTGACATTTGTTGGCTTTTTTTTTAAGTGGCACTAATTGATTTTGTCATTTGACTCGTTCTGGTGAACTGGGAAGAGCTCTAGTGACGTTCTTTGACCTTGTTTTCACAGTGCACTCGCCCGTACTTCACGTCTGTGTACCATTCATTTGCCCGCAGGAATGGTGAGGGGTAGAGATGATATTAATTCATTAATGTTATATGATGGAAGTAGTATTAGTTTACAGACTGGTATTCATAAGGTGTTCCCTTTCGATATTTTAAAAGATCTTCCTTGGTATTTTCGGTCACTAGGTCGGCCAAACTCATAGCTGCGGCAGTGTGAAGTGACTGAACTGTTCAGGGAGAAAGTAATGATATGATTAAGAAACAGATGAAGAAATTAAGAGACATTGCATTTCACCTGAAGATTCGCCCCCTTATCATCACCCTCTCCCTCACCATCACCCTCTCCCTCACCATCACCCTCTCCCTCACCACCACCCTCTCCCTCACCATCACTCTCTCCCTCACCACCACCCTCTCCCTCACCATCACTCTCTCCCTCACCATCACCCTCTCCCTTACCATCACCCTCTCCCTCATCACCACCCTCTCCCTCATCACCACCTTCTCCCTCATCACCACCACACCCCAAAATAGAAATGTAGGCTAGGTTACTGTAAATTTGTATCTTAACCAAATCTGACCGAACCAGACAGCCTAGTCAAAAAGAAAAAGAAAAAAAGAATTGTGGGAGGGGAGCGAGAATCTTCAGGGGATCCGAGACATTTATTATATTTATGTCGCTGTTCAGTTTTCTTCCGCATTCCTTCACATCTTGAATTCCAGGAACAGCCAAGATCAGGTGATAGTACGCGGCCCACGCAGGGCCTCCAGGCTCTCTGGTGTGTTTTACTGGACATCCCAGAGTCCCTCCCTCCCTCACTGACGAAGCAGGCCTGGTATGTGCCTTAGTAAGCCATGAGCAGTGATGGCATTTCTGACGCTCTACCCTCGGAGGAATTAGGAACGGCTAGGTAGACCTACCTACCTACGGTCGCCGTGGTCGCGATAGCTTCATCTTTGGCCTCAACCTTAGGGCCGGGTCGTCATACCTGAGGGCCAGGCTGTAGTCCTTAACGTTGTGCTCAGTGGGTCAAGTCGTAAAACAGGTCCAGGTATGGACCCCACAGTGGTGTCAGGGAGTTTGTTTTCTTTTTATGCTGTTGGAGGCTCCAGTCAAGGCCGGGCTCCAGCTGAAATGTAGAGAGGTTAATGAAACGGAAACAGAAGAGACAAGGGAAAATATTTACGAATTTTGGAGGAAGTGAAAAAAAACCTGTCTTGTCAAATGTGCCAGGTCATAGTTATTATGAAAGACATGAGAGGGTAGAATTCCAAAATTTCAAGGGTAAGGGAAAGAAACAGTTATCAAAACGGCCCAGTATTGTGTGATCTAGCTTAGTGGTGGGGGCACACAAGCAGACAGCTCTTGGGAGCAAAAACCCAAAATGATACCTATAGAAGAAGGAAAGTGAACCAACATTGCAGCGTAGGGCAAGGGGTCAAGTTTTAAAGTTGACTTGGATGTGTTTATAAGTCGTGCCGTTTTTTGTCAAGTAAGGATGCACAGCTAGAACCACCCCAGATGTGAGTGCAGTACTCCATGCAGAGACGGATCAATCCTTTCTATAAACAGAGCATCTGCACAGAAGAAAAGAAATTTCGACATCTAAACAGGATTACTAGTTTCTTAGAGGGAGACTTAGCTACTTCCGTAATATGGAGTTTCCCAGAAAGAGTGGTTGTAACAGCAGTACCAAGTGTGTTCACTGAATCGGAATTACAGAAACGTTAAAGGAGAGAGGAAAGTTGGGGAATTTTCGATAGAGAGAAGGATAGAAACTGGGTCGTGGAGGCATTATGCTTAACCAGACTTCGTTTACCCCACTGAGATATCCTGTCCAAAAAAGTTGGTTGAGGAAGTTGAGTCGTTGTGCAGATCGAGTTAGAGGAGAAGGAGCAGAACTGAAGGATGTGTGGATGAATGCAATGTTGAGTTATTAGCGTGTTAGTGCATTTGGTTAGTTGCGGAAGAAAGGAAATCGTTGATAAAAAGGAGAAAAAGTGTTGGAAACAGGACAGAACCTTGAGGGACACCGCTGTTGACGAAGGGTCGGGGTAGGGGGCTGATCCATCAACAGCCACGGAGATAGATTAGCCAGAGAGGAAGCCAGATATGAGGCAGCAAAATAGGTAGAGAAGCCAAAAGAGGGGGAGCTTAGAGATAAGACCTTGATGCCACACCGTAACAAAAGCTTTGAGTATGCCAAGTGCAACTACATAGGAATCCTCAAAATCTTTCAGGGATGATGACCAGACATAAGTAAGATAGGATAGAGTATCAGTCACCAATGGACCTTGCCAGACCGAAGCCATACTGGTGATCAGAGAGAAGACTGTGAGATTCAAGATGTTTGAGGATAAGGGAATTAAGGAGGGATTCAAAGACTTTATGAATGGCATATAAGCAACAGGACAATAGTTTAGCGGGGTCAGACCGGTTACCTTTCTTAGGGAAGGGGTTTACCAACGCATGCTTTCAATTATAAGGAAGAGTTGTGGTTTCTTAAACGGAATAGACGAGCAAGCTTAGGTGCAAGTTCAGAGGCACATTCTATCAGTGTAAGGGGATGGATGTCATTAGGACCATAAGCCTTGCTTGTGTCCAAAGAGATAATCGCTATTCGCACAGTTCGAAAAGAGATTACGGGAAGGTGCATATGATTAGTAAGAGGAGCATTAGGGAGTGAAGGAATGGTAGAATCATCTAAGGAAGAGTTAGAGGAGAAACGGGAACCAGAGTTGCTTTGTCTACGGGAGAGATAGCTATGGTACCGCCAGAAGGGGAAATTCAAGGGAAGGTAAAGCGACCAAGGTTGTTGGTGACGCCCATAGCTAAAGATGAAGAGGACGCGTTGCTTCGCGGATGACTTACTTACAATGATTACGGGCGGTGATGAATACTTGATAGGAGTAGGAGGAAGGAGAGTTTTCCCAAGCCCGATATGCCTGATCCTTCTTTGCCTGGATGGCCTGAGAACAGGAACGGTTGAACAATGGCTTGAAAGAAGAGGTTCGTCTTGGAGGGAGAGGAGATAAATGCTTACGTTCCCGCAACATTAAACTTTGTCATTCATTTGGCAGAGACAGAAGCTTCACCCAAGGAAAGTTATACAAAAATCTTCTTCAGTTATTCCGTTAAGTTTTGTTGAGGTGCCAATATTTATGTTTAGAAGGGGCCGCTGGAGGGGGAGGTGCCATTGAAATAGATACAGTTATAAAGATGTGGTCAGCAGAACCCATTATGTGACATTTTATAATTTTATTTTATTATTCTTATGATTTCTGACCTTGAATTGAGCTTCTATCCATGAAGAATTTCACTCTGTATCATGTTTACAATTTGGCAATAAAGTCATCTTAGGTTGTGTAGTTACAGCGCAGAGCACCAGAGATGAAGAAAAGAACAGATCCAGAATATTAGGAGAGTGATTACAGAGGTCAGGGATGAGGGTAGGATGGGAGATTATTTGCTCTAGATCATTGAGAATAGAAAGCGTGAGGGCTTCAGTCTTCCCAACATCCATATGAAAGGAATTTCTTCAATCAACATCCATATGAAAGGAATTGAACCATTTTCTGTGGTCATTGTTGAAATCCCCCTCAGTAGAAGGTCTTAGCTTGATGGCGAGAGGATGCCTCAGTCTCATGGCAGGAGTTTAGACGGTCGAAAGAAAGATATATAAGATTTTGTAGAATCAGGAGAGCTATAGGCGACACAAAGGAAAAGTGTGGTGTTTGGGAGACAGTTTGTGTGGTGGTTGGGAGACGGTCCTTGTACCAGACAACATCAAACTCTGCGGAGTTATCTAGATGGTAAGATTTAGAGAAGAATATTGGTTCATCTTCATACAAAATCTTAGTTCCCCGTATTTATAAACTCCTGTATTATCTAGTGGTATTACAAAATGGATACGGAATAATTACATGATCACGTGACACAAGGAGTCATAAGAACCCATCTCGCATGCAACAGTCACACAACTGCATGGCCCGTATTGACGCTGGAACTTCATAAAGAAGTGTAGCAGATTTCTTTTTTGAGACAGAAAATGCCTTTAGTAATCATATAGACAGAAAATCGGTTCTCTTGTATGTATATGCTGCTAATAGACAGTCATCTGTCTGTGTCTACTCGTGGCGTCTGTAGGGAAGTCGCTCCGTCAGTGGTAGCAGCTGGTGTGCCGCGCTGCACCGCGCCCGTACGACCAGTGCCATATCCTCGTTCATCCTTGGGTAGAAACAACTGCTTGGGAAGTATGTGTGTATGTATACATGGTCACACGCACGTCTGTGTTCGTGTGTGCGTGTGAATAATGTCTTGTATCTTGCGTGCAAGTATGTGGACACACACGCGTCTTTGTGTTAGTGTTTATACATGTGTGTGTGAATGGTAGTATGTAATTACCTATTTGTAATTAACTGTTTTTACTCCACTGGGAGGGATTTCTTCACTTCGTGGGGCCCCGCCCCTTGAATTTTCACTGCAGTCATATGACTGTTTAAACCTCCGTATGTGCCGTCTACATTAACCACTTCATCATTCAAGTTATTCCCGTCATGCACTGCTCTGTTAAAGTAATTCTTTGCTTCTCTTTTAACAAGCTTTTTTTTTTGGCTTTGTGTCATACAACGTCTCTGGTTGTTCTGCGCTTTGCGTCTTTCAAAGATCTCTTCGCTGTTGACATCTTCAGACAGGGTTAAGAACTTAAAGCCTTTGATCACCTCTTACTCGTCTTTCTTCCATGGTTGAAAATTTACTGCTTGTAACCTTCCCCTCTGACTCATCTCTCTTCATTCCGGTACCATCTTTGTTGTTGTCCTCCTCAAGACTTTCTCTGTTGGGTCTATGTTTCGCTATGTTGACGCAACTTAAGACGTATATTCTGGTTTTGGCGTAATGAAGGGTACGAACAGCTGGCTGAATATGTCCTTTATTCATATCCTTGTATGCTATCCTGATATTTGCCGGCAGACATTATGTCTCCTTTGCTATTCGTCTGTGGGATTCTGGCTAAACGTTGGAGATGATATCTACTCCTTCCACTTGTCCCTTACACACACACACAGATTCCTACCTCCTTTTTCTTGCTAGATAATATTCATACCGAGGCCCACATTCGCTGTATCTCATCCTCATTGTCATATATTTACTGGTGTTGAATTTCACCCACCATGTATCTGACCAGTTTTGGAGATGGTTTTGGTTCCCTTCGCATGTTGCTACATCCTCTTTTGTTTTTCTTTCACTTCCCTAATGACCTTAGCATCATCCGCAAACACATGTTAGTTAGGCGTCCAATCCTTCTGGCAAGTTACTTAAGTATATATCAAGAAAAGCAGCGGTGCCACAACAGGACCCCCCACAACACGCAGCTGGTGACCTCATTCCGTGGCTGGAGGGGGGGCTTCCCTGGCATGCATCATGCGTCTCCTCCCCTGAGATGATCCTTCCATCGAAGTAGCCTCACCCGTATTTCTTCCTGAAGATATCCAGCGTCTTCGTCAGCCTCGGGTGTGGCACATTCTCAAAGGCCATCTGGCGGTCCAGTTACAGAGAGTGCACCCACCCGTCTCGTATGTCTACAGCTGAAGCTCACTCTCGCGTGGAAATGTAAGGGCTTTGTTACGTATGACCTTTCCCAGAAACCGTGTTGTCAAACGTTAAGGTAATATTCTGCTCTGCCGGAAGACATTCCATCTAGCCTTCTGGTATGTCGATATCAAAGCTCACTTTCCCGTCGAACTTTAAGAGGTTGGTTATGCATGACGGTTCCCTGAAACCGTGTCAAAACACTAAGTGATTTCTCTTGTGCATGAAGTCATCCATTTCCTTTCTGGTTATTATCTTTTCCCGGACTTTATAGACCATCATACGGGGTCTGTAGTTCAGCAGCTCCTCCTGGTCCCCTCTCTCTTAGAATGTGTGTGTGTGTGTGTGTGTGTGTGTGTGTGTGTGTGTGTGTGTGTGTGTGTGTATGTGTGTGTGTGTGTGTTTGTGTGTGTGTGTGTGTGTGTGTGTGTGTGTGTGTGCTTAGGACGTTGATAACTCAGAGGTGTGTTACAAGCATGACTGATCATACTTCATGTTGGTGCACCATCATGGTGGGTCATCCCTGATGTTGGTGCACCATCATGGTGGGTCATCCCTGATGTTGGTGCACCATCATGGTGGGTCATCCCTGATGTTGGCGCATCATCATGGTGGGTCATCCCTGATGTTGGTGCACCATCATGGTGGGTCATCCCTGATGTTGGTGCACCATCATGGTGGGTCATCCCTGATGTTGGTGCACCATCATGGTGGGTCATCCCTGATGTTGGCGCACCATCATGTTGGGTCATCCCTGATGTTGGTGCACCATCATGGAGGGTCATCCCTGATGTTGGTGCACCATCATGGTGGGTCATCCCTGATGTTGGCGCACCATCATGGTGGGTCATCCCTGATGTTGGCGCACCATCATGGTGGGTCATCCCTGATGTTGGTGCACCATCATGGTGGGTCATCCCTGATGTTGGCGCATCATCATGGTGGGTCATCCCTGATGTTGGTGCACCATCATGGTGGGTCATCCCTGATGGTGCACCATCATGGTGGGTCATCCCTGATGTTGGCGCACCATCATGGTGGGTCATCCCTGATGTTGGCGTAGTGTCATGGTGGGTCATCCCTGATGTTGGCGTAGTGTCATCCACTACTCTTGAGCCCTCCTCTCCCCCCCACCTACCTGAGGTGTGACACGTGGGCAGGTGACCCCGGCCGGGGTGGAGTGGGTTCATCATGTGGGCAGGTGACCCCAGGGGCCTGGCTCGGCTCCTCCCCCAGGCCAGTTGTCGTGACGGGAACACATCATCCATTAAGCGAGCACCGTGTTTCAGGCCGCCATACCAGGATGACCACCGCCTCGCCCCTCATTATCGGACTGGTGTGTGTGGTGTGTGTGTGTGTGTGTGTGTGTGTGTGTGTGTGTGACGTCGGTCAGGCTTGGTACGTGGGCCCCGGCCTCCGCCGTTGTCAACTCTTAAATGTCCTTTGTGACCAGCGTCAGCGGAGGTTGTCGCCCTCCGTATCCCTCACGTTGCTGCACTTGCCCGCTGGCTCGCAGGCCTCTAATTATCACCAGAGTACCTGACGGACCTCGATCACCGCAACATGGGGGCATCGGGCAAGTGGCCGGGCACGGCTGAACCTGCTGCAGCCCCACCCACCCACCCCTCCCTCACCAGCGGACGGCCGCCCGCCCGCCCCACGCTGCCTGGTCACCTTCAGCCTCGTGGCGTCGCCTCTCCTCGGGAGGTTTCGTAGGGCGTGCCCGAGACGTAGCATGACTGGATAAACAATTATTTTAAGAAGGACGAGGAGGGGCGGTACATGGCCGGGAGTGGAGGGAGAGGAACAGAACGAAGCGGGTTGAATTTCCGGGGCGGGCGCGCCACACACCCCCGCTGACCACGGGTCATGGAAATTGAACGTCTGTGTAAAAAGATGAAGTGCGCATCGTAGATGGCGGCGGTGATAAGACGTATAAATATGGCAGTGTGCAAACCGGTTGTGTTGATGAGGCGTGGTGTGTGTGTGTGTGTGTGTGTGTGTGTGTGTGTTCCGGGCCCGTTCTCCTCTGCCCTACGCACGCACCACACAGTAACAGCTTCAGGCACACACACACACACACACACACCCAGAGTGGCTTAAAACTATTCCGCAGCAAGATTGCTTTTGTGTTGATGTTGTGCGTGTGCTGCAGTACCACAGTGTGGGTACTTGGTCATGTAACATTTCAGAATGATGACAGAGCATTATGGTAATGATGCACACTGGCCAGAATGAGTTACTTCTCTCCGATACCGAAGGAGGAGTTCCTCGTCATAACACAGGGCTCATGTGAGGCGCGTTACTACGTTATGTAATCATGTCCATCGTCTATGAATTGAATACAAGCTTGTTCCCAAACTGTGTCGTCGACGGTTGACGATTAATGTTTTTGTCGGCGAGTTTACGTTGTGTCAGACAGTGGAGGACTGACGGACAACTGGCTTTGTGCTCATAGCCATCGCCTGGGTTGGCTGATGCCGGGTTATCGCTGTCCGGCTCAGTTAATTGCAGTACATTGTGTGATGACGTGAGTGTAGCGTACGCAGCAGCCCCCAGCCCCTGAGGAGCGGCCCTCTGCTCATTGACAAGCTGCCTGCCTGCCTGCCTCATCCTGCAGTAGTGCTGTTACTGGCATGACTGGGGAGGGAGGAAGTGGGTAATTAGCACTGGTTGGTTGGTAGCTTTGTGATGTAAGCAGAGTGAGGGAGGGAGGGTGTTGCGGCAGTGAGAGTTGTTGAAGCCTCCCTTGCTCAAGTGACGGCACACCCGCCTCCCTCCCTCACACACACACACACACACACACACACACATCATAGATCCCATACATAGGGCTGGAGTGTTGGGGGTGTAGCACCGTTATGTGAACTTTGGTTACATAGACGTAACACAGCTACTTGTGTCACTTAATTGCTGTTTGTAAGTGGTTTTCCCTTTTCTTACCTCCTTACATTTGCCTGTATCCTTCGGCCAGGCAGGTATTGTAAATCCATCAGTGTGTGAGGCCCGTGGCACCTGCCAGGCCAGACCAGGTAACTTACCGCCGTAGAAACTTTTAGGGACGGGTCTAAACAAACCCTGCAGGAGGTGGCGCAACACCTTAAGTGTTGATAACCAGATTACGGAAAGTCTTAGATCGTATCCACTCTCTTGCATCTGGTCGGTAATCGTACTGTATTATGAGAAACTGTGAGCTTATGTTGTGGAAATAAAACCCTGTAACAGTTCATGTAACTGATCACCTGACCACCGGAGTCTGAGGACGTAATCCTTTTTGCGCTACCGCTCACAAGATGAACATGGGTGCACAATATAGTAACCGCTGACAGCGTTACATATCAGCATGGAGGACCGACCACTGGTTGCCGCTGCTCTCAACATATGTGTATAATTCATCATGTGAGTCATGGTCGGTACACCACGCCTGTTGTAAGGGCATTTGTCACTGATTGTTGCTCGTTAAGCATAGAGCCTTCGTCTGTATAACTTGGCGAGTGTGGTTCATGCTTGCACGCATTCATCAGGTCTACCAACCATTACTGAAGAGGTATGAAGAACACATGACACACTGACGGGTGGAGACAAAAGAGGAATGTTGAGCTCGCCAGGTTGTTTAAATTATCATGAGGATCTCTCGTGGAGGCGCATGTCGCTGGTGGACTGCCTGGGCCAGCCGCTGGCTGGTCGGAGGGTGTTTTGCCCCGCCAGCCACACAAGGGCCGTACCAGCAGGAGGGGAACATTACCTTTTTTTTTTTCCTCATGGCGTCAGAGGGTCGGACCCGCGACAAGCGTGTAATAGTTTTCTTGCTTCAAAAGATTAACAGCAGCAGCTAATAGAAAATGATATTACAGGTTATAGAATGGAAATGTTGCATACTTATTTGCACTATATGATTAACTGATTTTTCTAGGAGTAATGTAACAGTTTCTGCTCGTGTATAGGAGGAGGAAGGAGTGTGGTGGTGGTGGTGGGCAGATCGGGTCGCCGTCCCCCCTCTCAGGTGTGTGGCCGCCTGGGCAGCATAACATATAGGACCCCAGGAACGTAGATGGCACAGCTGCAGGTAATTACCCAGCACGACAAGCGGGGCAGAGATGGTGACCCTCCTGTGATTGTAGTCTGCCGCAGTGTGGATCGCCCGCTCCCCCCTGGCGGCCGCGCGCAGGACCAGCGGCAGCGTTTCGTACAGCGTTGTACAACATCGTATTAGTAGGATTCGGGATCAGCATTGGTGTACGACGATGCTAGGCACAACGTGTACAGCCCTGATCATATGTATAGGTTTAATTAGGTCACACTGTACGTGTTCGGCACGGGTTTTCATGCCCTCGCTGGTCAGTAAGACCCGAGGAAGGTTATTTGGTGGGGCTGGGGCCATTGGAGGCATCGCTATGGGAGCATATCACAGGTAAACTGTCGCCTGTGACTTGTGTTCTTTGTTGTCTGCTGCCGTAGGCGCGCATCACGTGTGTGTGTGTGTGTGTGTGTGGGTTGTAGCCGGAGTTAAATGCCAGCGTGACACTACCTTCTGGAAGGCAGGCGAGCTTCCCTGGATAATTTAGCAGCGTGTGGAGAGATAGTGGAGGTGATCAACCTTTACCTGGGGGAGTGAACGTGCCTGCTGGAGGGAGGCCGACCCGGGCCGCCCGCTGGTGTTTGTGACAGGCGGCCAAGTTGGCTTGGGCTGTACCACCTCCACCTGGGAGGTGCTCACGTTACCCCAGCTGCCACCTGGCAGGTTCATGACACCTCGCTCACACCTGCAACCGAAGAGAGAAAAAAATCGCGACTTATGGAAATGTCATTTTCCACGTATAATGTTGTTATTAGTAATGGAATTGTGTTTAAACACAGATGGTAGTGTGTACAGGAATGATATTATCTCATGTACGTCAGTATTGGTAAATTGTGTGAGCTGAGGTTTATAAAACTTGAGACTTAGGAGGATGTATAGGTGATGGTGGGCGGGGTATGGGTGGACTAGGCCTTCGTGGGCGGGGCGCATGGCTGCCGTGGGTAGGGAATGGGAGGGGCACTCGGGCGCCGTGGACGGTGTCGGGCGGGGCGCAGCGGTGTAGTATGGGCGGTAATGGGCGGAGCGGTAGGCCGCCCTGGGTGGAGCACATGACCGCCGCTCATGTGTAGTGTAATGACGTGGGGTCATACCGTACGTGCCTGACACGTGACACATTCTTTAGCAGACTAACTTGGCTCCATTATGGTGTGGACGACGCTTGCTGGGAAAGCAAAGGAGGGGAGTGTTCACTGGGGAAGACCCCGGCTGACGAGCAGCCTTAACCTGGCCAGCCTGTGGTGGCGCGGCGCACACATCATTACGTCATTACGGTGAATCACCACCAGTGTTGTGTTAAACGATGTTTGTCGTTTGGTTACGCCGCTTCAGTGATTGGTTGTGTCGCCTCTATGGTTGGCACTCCTCTCTCTGCAACAGCACCGGACGCATCCCATCCAAACCACAACACCATAACCAACCGCCGACGCCCAAGTTAATGTAGGCTTACCCCTGCCTCACACTTCAGCGACCTATACTCACAGATCCCCCACCCTCCACCCAACGAACTTGTCATTTACAAAACGCTCATATACCGAAGTCACCCCGAGAAACACTTAAAACAACCTACCTGTTCATATACCGAAGTCACCCCGAGAGACACTTAACCATCCTCCCAACCTGGACTTAAGAAAAACTACCCTACCGACTATTCACCTGAACCTGAAACTTCCCTCCCCATACATTTACTAGTTCCTCATCTCACTGATTCAGCATAACGCAAGATTCCTTAGGCTCAAGACCCAATTCCCACACTGAAGACACTGGACACTTTACTCCTCTGCTGTCTACCTGTGTTCACCTCACTAAGACACAAACATCACAGTTTTTGACTGTTGGTCCCGCTCGGTGAACTTGACTGCCTTATTGATTCCTGCCGGTCCCATAGAAGGGGGAACCTAGCTAGGGTAGGAAGGTAAGCTTTATGTATATGTGTGCCAGACCCGAACACCGATGGCGTCTTAGTTACGTCTCTTCCTTCTGTATCAACTGACTGTTTTAAGTCTTCTGTCTCATTCTTGTATCTCCCCTGACTATATGATCATTACACGAAAGTGCACTTGGGAACCTATCTTGGACAATCGCATGTTTACCAAATGGCGTCCTAGCTTCGTCTCTTCGATGTATATCAACTGACTGTTATATTTCTCTCTTGTGTCTCCCTTGATGTGATTATTACACGAAAGTGCTCTTGGGAACTTATCGTGTTTCATTTTCCCCGGGGACTCATAGGAATATATATATATATATATATATATATATATATATATATATATATATATATATATATATTTCTTTTCTTTCATACTCTTCGCCATTTCCCGCGTTAGCGAGGTAGCGTTAAGAACAGAGGACTGGGCCTTTGAGGGAATATCCTCACCTGGCCCCGTTCTCTGTTCCTTTTATATATATATATATATATATATATATATATATATATATATATATATATATATATATATATATATATATATATATATATAATATGATATAATATATATACAGACGCATTACTAGGAAACGGAAACACGAGAATCGTGAGTGCTGTCGTGTATTAACACATCTTCAGAGAACTATTTACAGAGAAAGGAAATAGATCCAGTAGAGGTTATGCATACAGAACGGGAGGCAACATGGAATGGGGTCAAGTAATTACCTAGGTCACTTGACCCCATTCCATATTGCCTCCGGTTCTGTATGCATAACCTGTATTGAATCTATTTTCTTTCTCTGTAACTAGTCCCCTGAGGATGTTGAAATACACGAAAGCGCTCTCGATTCTTGTTTCCATTTCCAAGTGGTGTTTCTACATTTATAAAGTGATGTCGCGTTCGCTGAGACTTTCTGTAAATCTCTCTCTCTCTCTCTCTCTCTCTCTCTCTCTCTCTCTCTCTCTCTCTCTCTCTTCATATATATATATATATATATATATATATATATATATAGATAGATAGATAGATAGATAGATAGATAGATAGATAGAGAGGGAGAGAGGAGGGGGGGAGAGGTTTCATTGACAAGGAGAGGTGCAGCTGCATTTCTGGGCTTATGACGAATCATGTAGTTTTCTGTGAAATATTGTGGCAACGTGAACTTTCGGAGCGCCGTGATGTTTCCAGTCTGGGCCTTGGTGGACATGGGGCCAAATTTTAGCCACAGCAGCAGTCGAATGTGGCGTAAGACCATAGCCTTACCATAGGTCGGAAGAGGAAACCAGAGTACAACATCACTTAGTTGTTCTGTAGTATTGTCAACATCTTTCGGCATATATGCGAACTAAGACACTGCTACTTCACTGGTGTCGTTGAAGAATGACTGGACGCCCCCGTGTCTTTATTGTGGACTTTGAACATAGCGTAGCAGTGCGTACAGCATAATGACGATGGTAGCCCTGGACGCTTCCAACAACGACTTTCATGTTAGTCGTTTCCTGTTTATGCAGCCGTTCTTTCGGAGTCTTTTATTCTACTCCTGCCATGTTTGTGTGGGAAATGTTACCCCAGAGGCTTTTCTTATTTTTTTAAGATTATTCATCTTGATTCGCGACTTTGAGCGGATGATAGAAATCTGAATCTTTTGCGGTGACACCGTCTCCTGCAGGAGGCGAGCGACGCGTCCTAGTTCATCGGGAGGGGAGGTACGTCGCAGCCTGTGGTGTCGACCCCAGATTGTATTTTATTTTGATTTTATTCAGTACTTTTGCTCAAGTTGGAAAATATAAGGATATATATTAATTATATATATATATATATATATATATATATATATATATATATATATATATTTTTTTTTTTTTTTTTTTTTTTTTTTTTTTTTTTTGCCGCTGTCTCCCGCGTTTGCGAGGTAGCGCAAGGAAACAGACGAAAGAAATGGCCCAACCCACCCCCATACACATGTATATACATACGTCCACACACGCAAATATACATACCTACACAGCTTTCCATGGTTTACCCCAGACGCTTCACATGCCTTGATTCAATCCACTGACAGCACGTCAACCCCGGTATACCACATCGCTCCAATTCACTCTATTCCTTGCCCTCCTTTCACCCTCCTGCATGTTCAGGCCCCGATCACACAAAATCTTTTTCACTCCATCTTTCCACCTCCAATTTGGTCTCCCTCTTCTCCTCGTTCCCTCCACCTCCGACACATATATCCTCTTGGTCAATCTTTCCTCACTCATTCTCTCCATGTGACCAAACCATTTCAAAACACCCTCTTCTGCTCTCTCAACCACGCTCTTTTTATTTCCACACATCTCTCTTACCCTTACGTTACTTACTCGATCAAACCACCTCACACCACACATTGTCCTCAAACATCTCATTTCCAGCACATCCATCCTCCTGCGCACAACTCTATCCATAGTCCACGCCTCGCAACCATACAGCATTGTTGGAACCACTATTCCTTCAAACATACCCATTTTTGCTTTCCGAGATAATGTTCTCGACTTCCACACATTCTTCAAGGCTCCCAGAATTTTCGCCCCCTCCCCCACCCTATGATCCACTTCCGCTTCCATGTTTCCATCCGCTGCCAGATCCACTCCCAGATATCTAAAACACTTCACTTCCTCCAGTTTTTCTCCATTCAAACTCACCTCCCAATTGACTTGACCCTCAACCCTACTGTACCTAATAACCTTGCTCTTATTCACATTTACTCTTAACTTTCTTCTTTCACACACTTTACCAAACTCAGTCACCAGCTTCTGCAGTTTCTCACATGAATCAGCCACCAGCGCTGTATCATCAGCGAACAACAACTGACTCACTTCCCAAGCTCTCTCATCCCCAACAGACTTCATACTTGCCCCTCTTTCCAAAACTCTTGCATTCACCTCCCTAACAACCCCATCCATAAACAAATTAAACAACCATGGAGACATCACACACCCCTGCCGCAAACCTACATTCACTGAGAACCAATCACTTTCCTCTCTTCCTACACGTACACATGCCTTACATCCTCGATAAAAACTTTTCACTGCTTCTAACAACTTGCCTCCCACACCATATATTCTTAATACCTTCCACAGAGCATCTCTATCAACTCTATCATATGCCTTCTCCAGATCCATAAATGCTACATACAAATCCATTTGCTTTTCTAAGTATTTCTCACATACATTCTTCAAACCAAACACCTGATCCACACATCCTCTACCACTTCTGAAACCACACTGCTCTTCCCCAATCTGATGCTCTGTACATGCCTTCACCCTCTCAATCAATACCCTCCCATATAATTTGCCAGGAATACTCAACAAACTTATACCTCTGTAATTTGAGCACTCACTCTTATCCCCTTTGCCTTTGTACAATGGCACTATGCACGCATTCCGCCAATCCTCAGGCACCTCACCATGATTCATACATGCATTAAATAACCTTACCAACCAGTCAACAATACAGTCACCCCCTTTTTTAATAAATTCCACTGCAATACCATCCAAACCTGCTGCCTTACCGGCTTTCATCTTCCGCAAAGCTTTTACTACCTCTTCTCTGTTTACCAAATCATTTTCCCTAACCCTCGCAGCTTTTACTACCTCTTCTCTGTTTACCAAATCATTTTCCCTAACCCTCGCACTTTGCACACCACCTCGACCAAAACACCCTATATCTGCCACTCTATCATCAAACACATTCAACAAACCTTCAAAATACTCACTCCATCTCCTTCTCACATCACCACTACTTGTTATCACCTCCCCATTTGCGCCCTTCACTGAAGTTCCCATATATATATATATATATATTGCACACAACATACACATTTGTGTGCATGTGTATATATGTATATGTCTGTGTGTGTATATATATGTGTACATTGAGATGTATAGGTATGTATATGTGCGTGTGGGGAGGTGTATGTATATACATGTGTATGTGGGTGGGTTGGGCCATTTCTTTCGTCTGTTTCCTTGCGCTACCTCGCAAACGCGGGAGACAGCGACAAAGCAAAACAAAAAAAAAAAAAAAATATATATATATATATATAAGAGTTTTGGAAAGAGGGGCAAGTATGAAGTCTGTTGGGGATGAGAGAGCTTGGGAAGTGAGTCAGTTGTTGTTCGCTGATGATACAGCGCTGGTGGCTGATTTATGTGAGAAACTGCAGAAGCTGGTGACTGAGTTTGGTAAAGTGTGTGGAAGAAGAAAGTTAAGAGTAAATGTGAATAAGAGCAAGGTTATTAGGTACAGTAGGGTTGAGGGTCAAGTCAATTGGGAGGTGAGTTTGAATGGAGAAAAACTGGAGGAAGTGAAGTGTTTTAGATATCTGGGAGTGGATCTGGCAGCGGATGGAACCATGGAAGCGGAAGTGGATCATAGGGTGGGGGAGGGGGCGAAAATTCTGGGGGCCTTGAAGAATGTGTGGAAGTCGAGAACATTATCTCGGAAAGCAAAAATGGGTATGTTTGAAGGAATAGTGGTTCCAACAATGTTGTATGGTTGCGAGGCGTGGGCTATGGATAGAGTTGTGCGCAGGAGGATGGATGTGCTGGAAATGAGATGTTTGAGGACAATGTGTGGTTTGAGGTGGTTTGATCGAGTGAGTAACGTAAGGGTAAGAGAGATGTGTGGAAATAAAAAGAGCGTGGTTGAGAGAGCAGAAGAGGGTGTTTTGAAGTGGTTTGGGCACATGGAGAGGATGAGTGAGGAAAGATTGACCAAGAGGATATATGTGTCGGAGGTGGAGGGAACAAGGAGAAGAGGGAGACCAAATTGGAGGTGGAAAGATGGAGTGAAAAAGATTTTGTGTGATCGGGGCCTGAACATGCAGGAGGGTGAAAGGAGGGCAAGGAATAGAGTGAATTGGAGCGATGTGGTATACCGGGGTTGACGTGCTGTCAGTGGATTGAATCAAGGCATGTGAAGCGTCTGGGGTAAACCATGGAAAGCTGTGTAGGTATGTATATTTGCGTGTGTGGACGTATGTATATACATGTGTATATACATACACATGTATATACACATGTATATACATTTCTTTCGTCTGTTTCCTTGCGCTACCTCGCAAACGCGGGAGACAGCGACAAAGTATAATAAAAAAAAAAATAAAAATATATATATATATATATATATATATATATATATATATATATATATATATATATATATATATATATATATTGTGTGTGTGTATATATATATATTTATTTATTTATTCATTTATTTATACTTTGTCGCTGTCTCCCGCGTTAGCTAGGAAGCGCAAGGAAACAGACGAAAGAAATGGCCCAACCCACATACACATGTATATACATACACGTCCACACACGCACATATACATACCTATACATTTCAACGTGTACATATATATACATACACAGACATGTACATATATACACACGTACATAATTTATACTTGCTGCCTTTATTCATTCCCGTCGCCACCCCGCCACACATGAAATGAAACCCCATCCCCTGCCCCCGCGCGCTATGTAGCGCTAGGAAAAGACAACAAAGGCCAAATTCGTTTACACTCGGTCTCTAGCTGTCATGTATAATGCACCGAAACCACAGCTCCCTTTCCACATCCAGGCCCCCACAGAACTTTCCATGGTTTACCCCAGACGCTTCACATACCCTGGTTCAATCATCCATTGACAGCACGTCGACCCCGGTATACCACATCGATCCAGTTCACTCTATTTCTTGCACTATTATGTAACTGGAGGGACTACTTTGCCTCACGATCATGTTGGAGATGTACACATCCGTGTGGGTAATGAGCCAGGGATACGTCCATCCTGGTGGAGTACCACAACACCATTAGCAGGGTCCAAAAGTGGCCACCTATAGCAATGTTGTGGCTCCTGCTGGTGGATCCCTGTCCATGGCCAGCCTCTCCCGTGGCTGCCCACTAAACTAGCGAAGTAATTCACCTGCAGGACCGTGAAGAGCATCACAGATTTCATAGTTGATCTGAACAATTAAAAGATATTGTAAGATTGGGAGTCACATCGGGTTTATGGCCGACATCATGAATGAGGGTGGGTGATGGTCCAGGGCACCACTTCGTCGTTTCGTGTGTCCTGGCCTTCAGGAAACACAGCTCTTCACGTCAATTGTTCATTTGGTATTCATTTTTTATCGTCGCGTTTTTCATAACCTGGTTAACAGTGTCTGTGTTCGCGATCATATTGTGAATTTGTCGTTTATATTTTCATGGAATTACATCACATCATTGCTTTTGTGTTCGTGGTTCTGAGGGTAACTTCTTGATTTACAGTGAGACTCTTCTGTTTATCTCAGTTGCTGGTGAGTCATGTCTGAAGTTGGAGTAATTAAAGATGAACCTGTCTTGTGGCACCTACCCCACCTGTGGTGAGGTGAGGTTGTCTTGTCTTCACCCAGGGGAACATGACATAATGACTCTGTGATCGATGGTCGGCACCTGTAGGCAGGCAGGTGTATGAGTGGGATGTGGGCATCTGTCGTACGTAGGAGGTGGGTGGATGTGGTGCCTCGTTACATGGGATAGGTGTGGTGCCTCGTGGCATGTATTTGAAATGGGTCAGGTAGGGTGTCTTGTGGCATCTGTTTAACCTCGAGCAGGTGTATTGCCCCTCCTGACCTGAGGCAGGTGTGATTCTCCGATGTACTACTTGACCTTGGGCAGGTATGGCATGCCGGGGTACATTCTGACCTGGGGCATACATAGTGCCTAGGGCGCGCCCCCTTGACTTTAGGCAGGTTTGATTCTCAGTGACTCTTCTTGACCTGGGGTCAGGCTGAGCAGGCTTCATACCTCAGCCTGTTGCTGTGCCACGGGTTATTGCCTTTGTAACACTTCACTCGTGTATGTTTGTGTATTGGTCGCGATGCATGACAGCGACGCGTTGCCCCGGCGGTGCCGCATGACACACACCACCTGCAGTGTGTGTGGGGGGGCCACGCGCTGGTGTCCGCCACGCCCGTGTCACATCATCACCCTAATATTGACATCGGACCGGGTACATGTTCATCTTATTTACCTGATGACTTACATCCAGCCTTACCGTGCGTGTGTGAAGGCAGAAATTCTACGCCTGTGTTCATCTTTCACGCTGCGCTGTATTTGTCAGGAATTTGGTGATGACGTATGTCATGCAGGGAGGACGGGGTATAATGTGTGGCCCCGCGGTAATGCGTCCTACCACCCCATTTGGCCTTCACAAAGACCAGTGACGTCATGACAACACAGGAAACGTGTCAGGAAGAACAGGGTGGGTGTGGCGCCCATCATCTGATGAACTAGCTTACCTGCTCCTCCCGATGCGTTTCCTGCGTTGTTTGTGACGTTATTACGTTACCATTACGTTACTTCCAGTCGGTTTAGGCTCGGTTATAGAAGGGGTAATGGTCGTTGCTGCCCTCACCCATACTGACTCTCGACGCCCCCGTAATCATGTTGCCATGATGTTACTGGCCTTTAGGGAGACAAATGGGTGGGTGTGTCAGGGAAGGTTATGGTGAGGCAGCATCATCACCTCACCCGACCGTGCTTCCCCGTCCACCCGCCACATTACACCCCACCTGTGCAGGTGTGCCACACCTTGCGGGTTCGTCATGCTGGTGGCCCCGCACCATGAGGACACGTGTTCGGGCGAAGGCAACGCGTTTGATGATGAGCTTAGTGTTATTATTATTATCATTATTTTTCTGTACATGTTTGCCGTTTCCCGCTTTAGCGAAGTTGCTTTCTCTGAACCAGACGAGAAAAGTTGGCAAGGTAGCGCCAGGAAGAGACGAAATAAAGACATCAGTCGCTCACATCCATTCTGTGTAGCTGTCATGTGCAATGCACCGAAACCACTGCCCCCTATCCACAACCAGGCCCCACGGGCCTTTCCATGGTTTCCCCCGGCTGCTTCATATTCCCTGGTTCAGTCCATTTACAGTACGTCGCCCCCTGTATACCCCATCAGTCCAATTCACTCTATCCCGATCACTCTGAATCCTTTGTGCTCCATCCTTTCATCGCCAGTTATTATTGCTGTGGAAGACTCCAGTCCTGCACAAACCTCCTGATTGAGGTCCAGCCTCACGTAAAGCAATATGTAATGATTGTAGAGATAGAGACGCGCTCCCCGCTCATCCCTTCTGCTATCTTTTAATTGGGCAAAAGATAAAACTGAAAAAAAGAGGTATGAAAGAGAGTCTTGAAGACAGTGCGTCAGTTGTGCACCTGCCTCTTGGTGGCTACAGGTGGCTCCCCCGGTGATGTGCCATGATCGTGAGGTCCACCTTACCCAGCCTAGTGCTCAGGTTGTACAGGTTTTCATACAGGAAAAACGGGCATAGTACCATAGTCGTCCACCTGTGTCAAATGTCTTCTCCGTGCTCACCTCCTCCTCTGACCACCTTGACCACAGGAGAACGACCCCATGAGCACGGCGGCGGGTCGAAGCCTCGAGTCGTTCCGTTGTGCCCTGGTCGCACCGTCGTGCTCAAGTGGCCAGTGCTCTCATAAGTCTGAGGTCGTCTTCGTCGTCCTGGTGTGTGTGTGTGTGTGTGTGTGTGTGTGTGTTATAAACATGGCTGTTATGACTGATATCACCGGGGGAGAGAGGCACCTTGTTTACACTTGATACTGGAGACGAACAAGGCCGTCTTTATAAGTAGGGAATACTTGTTACCTCGCTAGCTGTGCTACCCTCCAGGGACTGAACACGTGTAGCTGGTCTTGCTAGACCTATGATGAAGCCACCTCCTTCCCACCCTCCAGTGACTGAACACGTGTAGCTGATCTTGCTAGACCTATGATGAAGCCACCTCCTTCCCACCCTCCAGGGACTGAACACGTGTAGCTGGTCTTGCTAGACCTATGATGAAGCCACCTCCCTCCCACCCTCCAGTGACTGAACACGTGTAGATGGTCTTGCTAGACATATGATAAAGCCACCTCCTTCCCACCCTCCAGTGACTGAACACGTGTAGCTGATCTTGCTAGACCTATGATGAAGCCACCTCCCTCCCACCCTCCAGTGACTGAACACGTGTAGCTGATCTTGCTAGACCTATGATAAAGCCACCTCCTTCCCACCCTCCAGTGACTGAACACGTGTAGCTGATCTTGCTAGACCTATGATGAAGCCACCTCCTTCCCACCCTCCAGGGACTGAACACGTGCAGCTGGTCTTGCTGGACCTATGATAAGGCTCCCCCCCCACCCACACTCAGCGACTGAACACGTGCAGATGGTCTTGCTGGAACAATGATAAGACTACCCTCACCCCCTCCTTCAGCGACTGAACACGTGCAGCTGGCCAGGTACAGCTGTTGCAGGTGTCACACTCAACACCAGCCCCACTTCAATGTGAAAACTAGACACTCTGAACACTGGAACTTCCCATCAAGAACTTACACACACACACACACACACACACACACACACACACACACACACACACACACACACTGAGCACTGAAGTATGAACAAGTATGACTTGTGCGTGAGGTTCACACTGAGACGTGTGTGTTATCATTGACAAATGTATACGTCCATTGGTTACTGGCGAGGAAAGACTCTTAGAATATCACTCGATACGAATCAGGACAGCAGGTAAGGGTGAGGATTAGAAGCCGTGTCGAAGACTATCATCCGAAGGGACGGTAGGGAAGAACGAGAGAAGGAATACACGGGATCAGGCAGGTGGATGGAGAGTGTATAGAGGCAAGAGTGACTGTGTGTGGTGTTTGTGTGCCTGTGTGTACGTGTAAACTGAGGAGGGTGTTGGTGAGCAGGGTGCTTGATGCCTAGTGTTGGTGGTAGGTGGATGATGGTGATGTGGTGGTCGGGTGTTGGTGAGGGATGATGTGATTGGTGCGTGTTGGTGAGGCGTGATGTGATGGATGCGTGTTGGTGAGGCGTGATGTGATGGGTGTGTGTTGGGAATGGGGGTTAGTGAGGGGTAGGTGTTATGAGGCGTGATGTGATGGATGCGTGTTGGTGAGGCGTGATGTGATGGGTGTGTGTTGGTGGTGGGTGTTGGTGAGAGATGATGTGATTGGTGCGTGTTGGTGAGGCGTGATGTGACAGGTACACCACGGCACATGGGAAGGACCGGTAAACCTGATGGTATGTGAAGAAGTCATCTGCTGGTGGAGACCAGCAACAGAATCGTACATTTTTCACCTGTATCATCGAAGAGCAAAATATAAAGCAGGTGGCTCCTTACCCACCCACCCACTCCCTCCGGCACAACAGTCTGCAGGGAAATACGTATATAGGAACACATATAAGTACCCTAGCGAGAGGATACTGGTACACATATCGTATTGAAAAGAAGACAAACACTTTCTTACTTGCTATCAGCCGCCAGATTGTGTGATGGGAGTTTAGCTGCTGCTTCGTAAAGTGGAAATGTATCTGTGATAACCATATAGTATACTGTCATTCTTAAACGGTCGTCTTCAATGATATTCATGATAACGTATGTCAAGTTGTGCTCTGATTCATGGACTGACTGTCTTCGCCCTAACTATACCTGATGGTAGTTTTCCCTGACTACCTGATGGTAGTTTTCCCTGACTATATCCGATGGTAGTTTTCCCTGACTATATCTGATGGTAGTTTTCCCTGACTATATATGATGGTAGTTTTCCTTGACTATATCTGATGGTAGTTTTCCCTGACTATATCCGATGGTAGTTTTCCCTGACTATATCCGATGGTAGTTTTCCCTGACTGTATCTGATTGTAGTTTTCCCTGACTACTATTGAAGGAACGTTTAATCCACTCTGTCTAGCGTCCATCACTTCATACCGTTATTTCTGGTCATTGTGTCTCCGTCTAACGGGAAGATGTTATCTCGTCTGCTACAAAGGAACACAATGCGGGTGTCTCTGACAGTCGAAGATGTGAGACACAGGCAAGATACCTGGAAGTTGTATTTAGTTTATATGTTGGATGATGATGGTGGTGTTGGCGACGGTGGGCGTTGGCAGTCGGTGGGCGGCGCCCAGGTTCCTCACACTCGGGTACACACGCACTCCTCCTCCTCCTCCTCCTCCAGCCTGCCACCGTCAACTCCTGCACGGGGCCGAATATTCTCGACCACGACTCAGTCCACCCAGTTCGTATCCAGCTGAAGGATTAATAATATTAAAAAAAAAAAAAGACGTGAATGAGGAAATCTAGAGTCAGTTTTCACATGGTAAGTTGTGACCACTTCCACACAGAGGAAACCACAGTACATTGTAAGGTTTCAGTAATATTTCCGGTATTTTTTCTCAAAGAGTTCGCACGCGCCTCGCTTGTTTACATGACGGTTATCATGTCGACACGTCCGGGAGGGGTAGAGTCTCCTCCCGCTGAACTTCACGTCCCCCGGTCGTTATCTTCGTGGAGCAGATGGTGGTGCACACCACACATGGTAACACTGTAATGGTCGTGGGTTGTGTGGACGGTCGACGTGAGCAATGATCGTCCATCTGAATGTCGCCTCTGAACACTCCGTCTCCTGACTTATTAATATTTACATTATTGACGTGGACAGTGAACAGTTCATCGAGAAATGCAGGGACAGAGCAACCAGAGGAGATGGCATGAAATTAAGCCAGAAACTCAAGAAATATGTAGTGAAGTACTTGTATAGGATGGTTAGTGAATGGAATAGCCTAACTGAAAACATGGTTACCGCAGACAGCGGGAAACGGCGATCAAATACAATAAAAATATATGAAATAATACATAAGAAACTGGAGATCTTTGTGATTATTGACCATGTTTGAGGAATCATCTCTGAGTTGAGACGGTGCTGGGAACCACGTATATGATCATCAGCGGTCGTGCCTGCCGTCATCAAGTTCGAAATCCGTTCAGTTTGATTTGCCAGTCCACTGGGTAGGACAATACTGGCACTTGACGAACATGAGTCTAGAATTAATACATATATTAGTACCGTACGTATAACACAGGGTACAGTGGTGGATTGAAGGTCCTCATGTGTTTAGTATAGGATTACAAACACAGCACAGGATGGCTAATGTCCTGAATTGAAAAGTAGATTGATGTATGTCAGTTCACGGAGGTGGGTTGTGGGTCCAGTGTGTTGGAGTGCGTAAACACGCGTTACTGGTTGGGTCTGTACTCATGTTGAAAGGACAGCCAAACTGTGTATGTCTAAGTCACGAACATGAATTGCAGATCAGAGTTTTGACTGAACTATCTTGAACATCGTTTAAAAGTTGTCTCACGTAAACAAGTATTGCTTCGGAGTGGGATCCGGTCCTTCTGACGATCGTATAGAAACATCTCTTGTTAATGCTGCTCGACCGCTAGGTTTGATATGGCAAGTCATACTGCTTGTGTCAGATCTAATAACTAACTTATTGCTTGAAGTTTCAATCATCTCGGTACCTGAAAACCTTACGCGAGTCACTGTAGATATTTGATTTACAAGAGTGCATGTCTTAGCTCTTGATGGGATTGTGGCAACACGAACGAACACCTCCACAAAGGTTGTCAATGAGCTAAGCCGCTCGCTGTCGTTAAACGCCTCTGCTTTACCATATTTAAAAGAAACTGTAAAATGTCCTGGCAATAACGAGTTCCTTACTCAGTTTGATACTTTCGCCTGGCAACGCAAACTAGTTGTGTCCTGTAACGTAAGCCTAGTACCTCCATGTCCAGTAACGTAAGCCTAGTACCTCCGTGTCCAGTAACGGAAGCCTAGTACCTCCGTGTCCAGTAACGTAAGCCTAGTACCTCCATGTCCAGTAACGGAAGCCTAGTACCTCCGTGTCCAGTAACGGAAGCCTAGTGTCCCTCCATCGATGGCGTGGTACAGTACCCTCATCTACAGAATTCTCTTTTCATACATAAATCTGATATTTTCATTCGGGCTCACGTTCCAGGGATGTGACTCATTTTAGTACGGTCATGAAGGAGACATTCTTCACGTTCGCTGATTGTCGTGTCTTTGTGAAGGATGATCCGTCGTGCGTGGAAATGCTGTTTTGTATAGCCTTTTCTCA
The DNA here is from genome assembly GCF_036320965.1 of Panulirus ornatus. NCBI lineage: Eukaryota > Metazoa > Arthropoda > Malacostraca > Decapoda > Palinuridae > Panulirus > Panulirus ornatus. The sequence continues at coordinate 16,025,229 of NC_092282.1, forward strand.
GCGATGATGCATAGTGGGTAGAGACGCCATTGTCTTGTTTAGTCTTCCATCAGCGATGATACGGTGTGCGTGGAAACACCGTTATCTTAGAGCTGATGCATTGTCCCTGCATTGTGGATAATTCATCCCTTGTGGAAGTTATCGTGGAGACCATATTGAGGCATAACTCTGATAATCTTGATATTGATGGCAACTGCACCACAGTGGCTGCTGACGTCATACAAAGCCATTCCGGTGATACATGTTTATAGCTTAGCGATTTTAATGATGATACACAGAACTTCAGGCTGTTTCTCTTTCCTGGTGGAGATGGTATTACAGGATTATTCCTTTCGAAAATGTTTGTGTGCGTGTTTGTGGTGGCATGTGTCTGATTGGTATGAGTTACCGCTTGTGTATTATATGGAGAGAATTTTAAACTCATACTGCACCATCTCTGAACCCTTTATTTGTACCATATATATATATATATATATATATATATATATATATATATATATATATATATATATATATATATTGGAAAGGATCACAATTTTGCGCGTGATCAAGTATATTCCTAAGAGTCCCCGGGGAAAATGAAACACGATAAGTTTCTAAGTGCCCTTTCGTGTAATAATCACATCATCATGGGAGACACAAGAGAGAAATATAACAGTCAGTTGATATACAACGAAGAGACATAGCTAGGACGCCATTTGAGCAATCGCATTTTTACCAAATGGCGTCCTAACTACGTCTCTTCGTTGTATATCAACTGACTTATATTTCTTTTATCTCCCCTGATGTGATTATTACACGAAAGTGCACTTGGGAACTTATCATGTTTCATTTTCCCGTGGAATCTTAAGAATATATATATATATATATATATATATATATATATATATATATATATATATATATATATATATATATATATGGAAGGAATGCTGATGATTAAGAGGAATACAAGAGAAAGTGAGGGGCGCTCAAGAGTAAGGTATGAAGCTTGGACTTGAAAAAGTGGGAAAATGAGAGATTTGGAAACAGAATGTGTCGTTGAAGGGGAATTGTATTAGGGGAACATAAGAGAGCGGATAGGACGAGGTAGCAGGCAAAGATGCGACAAGGAGGTAGACGCAGTATTTTGATATTGCGTGTGTTTAATGATAGGGAAGCGGATGTGGTGTTTTTAGGTTAGGATTCAGCTTGAGAAAGTCAGTGAATAAGGTGGTGAAGTGAGAGGAGGTAGTAAAATAATAACATAAGATGATTGGTGGCAAAGCGGCGTCAGGAGTGGATGAGAATGCAGGTGAGTTTCTCTGGAAAAGGTTGACGGTTTATTGATTTGTTGGTTAGGCTCTTCGATCTTTGTCTTGCCAAGGTGAATATGCCTGAGGATTAGCGTATAGTGCCCTTATATATAGAGGCAAAGACGACAGAATGGTAATTCAGTTATAGAAATATAAAATATATTGAGTATACTTTGTAAGGTGCTTAGAAGAGTCTTGTGTGGGAAGGTGGTGTCGAGCACAGTGCTGTGCTGTTGACTTAGGAGAAGCCACGTTGGTTCAGGAGAGGTCGGGGTTGTGTACACCTTGTGTGTCCTATGAAAAACTTGCGTGACTAAAACAGGAAGAGCGTTGGCAGCAGCCGTGCCCCAGGTTGGTACTACCGCCCTAACTCGGAGCGTTAGAGTGGCGCCCGGAACCATCTTACATCCACCACATTAACATCGCTGGCCTTACTTTCTGTCTCATCACAGCCGACTACCGAGCTCGTCCTGTCATCTTACATACACCCGACTCTTACTTAGATCTCACTTACTTTCATCAAGTAAGTTCTCTTCCAAAATCCGCAAATACCTTCCCTTTCATTAAGCTATTTATATTCCATTTAAGGCCCGGCCTTGATGTGGGCTTTTGTCCATGCCTGGAACCTGGAAGGTTTCCGTGATGGGTAATGTGTCTGGTCGAGTCACTTTAGCTGAGCAGATTGTAAACATTGACTTGTGAAAGAAGCCACTGCCAGGTAGAAAGGTTACCTTTTTATGTGATTAATTAAACTTTTAGATTTTGCATTGAATCTTGTTTTCAGTTTATGTAATTATTGTTTACCTTTATAGCTACCTCTTCTTTTTTCCTCTGCTGATGTTCATAAGGCATTCATTTCTGTCTTTACACTTTCGTGTCATATATATATATATATATATATATATATATATATATATATATATATATATATATATATATATATATATATATATGTGATAGCTAGAGACTTGAGTGTGAACGAATGTGGCCTTTTTTGTCTGTTCTCCTGCCGCCGCCTCGCTGAAGCATGGGTTAGCGATGCTGTTTCCTGTGGGACGGAGTAGCGCCAGGAATGGATGAAGTTAAGCAAGTATGAATATATATATATATATATATATATATATATATATATATATATATATATATATATATATATATATATATATTATATTTATTTATTTATTTATTTATTTATATATGTGTGTGTGTGTGTGTATGTGTGTGTGTGTGTGTGTGTTTGTGTGTGTGTATGGGCCATTGTTCATCTGTTTCCTGGCCCTACCTCGCTGACGCGGGATGAAAAGCTGGAGTGGGTGTAGGCCGACTACCGCGATCAGGATTCGAACCCATGTCTGCCCACGCCAAACGGGCCTGTGCTGAATCATGATCATTATCGCGAACCTCTACACAGTACGGAGGCCCGTGTGAGCATCGTGTGTAAAATTGACACCTTGGAAATTACGTATTTGCATTGTGCAGAGAGAGAGAGAGAGAGAGAGAGAGAGAGAGAGAGAGAGAGAGAGAGAGAGAGAGAGAGAGAGAGAGAGCACTCGTGGGGGTTCCATCACTGGAACATTTTCTATGGTAAAGCTTTTCCTACTTTTGTATATTGTCTACATGCGCAGTTTCGTCATTCGGCTTGTGTTATTCATCCATCACTCTTACACTGTAAAAAATACTCGTTTTTTTACATTTTTTCTTGCAAGTTTCTTGCTTAATTTCATATTATGTCCTCTGGTTGTTCTATCCTTGCCTCTTTCGAAGAACAGTTGACTGTTGACGTCATAAAACTGGTTTGCAACCTTTGAGGTTGTGATCAGGTCACCTCTTAGTCTTCCCTCTTCCATAATGGATACGTTGATGGTTTCTAATCTTTCCCTGTAACACGGTTCTCATTATTCTGGTGTACCTTCTTTGTTGCCCTTTGTTTCTGAGGGTATGCTAATGCATAATTACCGATGTGGAATTACCTTTTTGTATTGTACGAGGAGGAAGTTCTACACTCGTGGGGGGAGAGAGGGGGGGATCCTCTGAACTTTCTCTTCTGTTTTGGGGCTTTTTCAACTTCTGTCTGTCGTCCACATTCACAGTTTTATCAGTCAGTTTATTCCCTTCATACACTGTTACTATATGAAAATAGTTCTTTTACTTCCTTTTTAATCCTATTTCTTGGTAGTTTCATGTTATGGCCATTGGTGGTTTGCATTGCTGCATCTTTCGAAGGAACTGCTCACTGTTGATAAAGATGATGATCAGGTCACTACTTACTCCTCTCTCTTCCACGATAGGCAAATATAAGGCACCTAACCGTTTCTTGTACTCAGCCCTTTTATCTCTGGTACCATCTTTGTCACCGCTCCTCTGGACCTTCTCTATTAGTTCTTTAAGTGCAGTGACCAAGCTTAAGAAGGATATTCTGGTTCTGCCTTTATGAATGACGTGAGCCGCTGGCTGAATGTTACCTTATCCGTATACATGAATGTTATTCTAGTGACAGTTTGTCGTCTCTACTGATATACAGAGGTGGGACTCCCGCGACAGTTTAAGGACGATGTTTCCTCTCAAGAAGTTCTCAGAAACAGACTCCTGCAGTTTATTCTTAGAAAATGATACTCGTATCTAAGCTTGGCTGTGGCCCGTCCTCTTTACCTTCATTCGGGTTGAATTTCGTCGACCATGTATCACGTCAGCGGTGGAATTTTATCTAAGTCGCCCAACCCCATTTTTTTTCAGCATAGACATCACGGGCAAGTGAATGCCCTAATCGTGGCCGTCTCATTAACGCCACATACGTTAGCGAGGTAGCGCCGGGAACAGACGAAGAAAGGCCTCATTTGCGATCGGGGCCTGAACATACAGGAGGGTGAAAGGCGTGCAAGGGAATAGAGTGAACTGTAACGATGTGGTATACCGGGGTCGACGTGCTGTCAATAGATTGAACCAGGGCATGTGAAGCGTGTGAGGTAAACCATAGACAGGTCTGTGGGGCCTAGATGTGGAAAGGGAGCTGTGGTTTCGGTGCATTACACATGACAGCTAGAGACTAGAGTGTGAACGAATGTGCACTTTTTTGTCTTCCTGGTGCTACCTCGCCGGAGAGGGGGTGGGGGTGAGATGCTATTTCATGAATGGCACGGTGGTGACGGGAATGGTTGAAGACAGCAGGTATGAATATGTACCTGTTTATATGTGTATGTATGTATACGTTGAAGTATATGTATGTATATGTGCGTGTGTGGGCGTTCATGTATATACATGTGTATGTGGGTGGGTTGGGCTCTTCCTCGTCTGTTTCCTTGCGCTAACGCAGGAGACAGCGAACTGACTTATGTTTCTCTCTTGTGTCTCCCCTGATGATGTGATTATTACACGAAAGTGCACTTGGCAACTTATCGTGTTTCATTTTCCCCGTGGACTCAATAGGAATATATATATATATATATATATATATATATATATATATATATATATATATATATATATGTGTATATATATATATATATGGAGCTTTGTATGTTCTATGAAGGTGCGCGTTCATGTACACTTTATTCGTATTCATATAACTCCGCGTTGTACAGTCAGGTTCGGTAAAACGCTATCAGCTGGCTATGGGCGTCTGTTCGGAAACAACCGATAGACCCCGTTGCTCACCATTGTGAGACGAAGGGTATTCGAGTACTTAGTATTTCGAATAGTTGTTTCCTATTATACAGTCCCTTAGCCTATATATATATATATATATATATATATATATATATATATATATATATATATATATACATACGTTGAAATGTATAGGTATGTATATGTGCGTGTGTGGACGTGTATGTATATACATGTGTATGTGGGTGGGTTGGGCTACTCTTTCCCCTATATTTTGCTTGCGCCACCTCGCTAACGCGGGAAACAGCGACAAAGTATAATAAATAAATAAATACATAAATAAATAATATATATATATATATATATATATATATATATATATATATATATATATATATATATATATATATTCTTTCTTTTATACTATTCGCCATTTCCCGCATTAGCGAGGTAGCGTTAAGAACAATGGACTGGGCCTTTGAGGGAAATCCTCACCTTGCGCCCTTCTCTGTTCCTTCTTTAGGAAAATTAAAAAAAAAAATGAGAGGGGAGGATTTCCAGCCCCCCGCTCCCTTCCCTTTTAGTTGCCTTCTACAACACGCAGGGAATACGTGGGAAGTATTCTTTCTCCCCTATCCCCAGGGACTATATATATATATATATATATATATATATATATATATATATATATATATATATATATACACGAATAAAGTGTATATGAACGCGCACCTTCATAGAACATACAAACCTCCAACAGCCAGGATCGAACCTGGGACCCCTTGTGCAAGAGGCAGGCGTGCTAACCGCTAGGCTAAGGGACTGTATAATAGGAATCAACTAATCGAAATACTAGTTGTTTCCTATTATACAGTCCCTTAGCCTAGCGGTTAGCATGCCTGCCTCTTGCACAAGGGGTCCCAGGTTCGATCCTGGCTGTTGGAGGTTTATATGTTCTATGAAGGTGCGCGTTCATATACACTTTATTCGTATTCATATAACTCCGCGTTGTACAGTCAGGTTCGGTAAAACGCTATCAGCTGGCTATGTGTTCTGTTCGGAAACAACCGGTATAGGCCCCGTTGCTCACCATTGTGAGACGAAGGGTATTCGAGTGTAGGAAGAGAGGAAAGTGATTGGTTCTCAGTGAATGTAGGTTTGTGGCAGGGGTGTGTGATGTCTCCATGGTTGTTTAATTTGTTTATGGATGGGGTTGTTAGGGAGGTGAATGCAAGAGTTTTGGAAAGAGGGGCAAGTATGAAGTCTGTTGGGGATGAGAGAGCTTGGGAAGTGAGTCAGTTGTTGTTCGCTGATGATACAGCGCTGGTGGCTGATTCATGTGAGAAACTGCAGAAGCTGGTGACTAAGTTTGGTAAAGTGTGTGAAAGAAGAAAGTTAAGAGTAAATGTGAATAAGAGCAAGGTTATTAGGTACAGTAGGGTTGAGGGTCAAGTCAATTGGGAGGTGAGTTTGAATGGAGAAAAACTGGAGGAAGTGAAGTGTTTTAGATATCTGGGAGTGGATCTGGCAGCGGATGGAACCATGGAAGCGGAAGTGGATCATCGTGTGGGGGAGGGGGCGAAAATTCTGGGAGCCTTGAAGAATGTGTGGAAGTCGAGAACATTATCTCGGAAAGCAAAAATGGGTATGTTTGAAGGAATAGTGGTTCCAACAATGTTGTATGGTTGCGAGACGTGGGCTATGGATAGAGTTGTGCGCAGGAGGATGGATGTGCTGGAAATGAGATGTTTGAGGACAATATGTGGTGTGAGGTGGTTTGATCGAGTAAGTAACGTAAGGGTAAGAGAGATGTGTGGAAATAAAAAGAGCGTGGTTGAGAGAGCAGAAGAGGGTGTTTTGAAATGGTTCGGGCACATGGAGAGAATGAGTGAGGAAAGATTGACCAAGAGAATATATGTGTCGGAGGTGGAGGGAACGAGGAGAAGAGGGAGACCAAATTGGAGGTGGAAAGATGGAGTGAAAAAGACTTTGTGTGATCGGGGCCTGAACATGCAGGAGGGTGAAAGGAGGGCAAGGAATAGAGTGAATTGGAGCGATGTGGTATACCGGGGTTGACGTGCTGTCAGTGGATTGAATCATGGCATGTGAAGCGTCTGGGGTAAACCATGGAAAGCTGTGTAGGTATGTATATTTGAGTGTGTGGACGTATGTATATACATGTGTATGGGGGTGGGTTGGGCAATTTCTTTCGTCTGTTTCCTTGCGCTACCTCGCAAACGCGGGAGACAGCGGCAAAAAAAAAAAAAAAAAAAAAAAAAAAAAAAAAATATATATATATATATATATATATATATATATATATATATATATATATACATACATACACAGACATATACATATATACACATTCATAGTTGCTGCCTTTATTCATTCCCGTCTCCACCCCGCCACACATGAAATAACCCCCTCCCCCGCACGCGCGCGAGGTAGCGGTAGGAAAAGACAGCAAAGGTCACATTCGTTCGCACTCAGTCTCTACCTGTCATGTATAATGCACCGAAACCACAGCTCCCTTTCCACATCCAGGCCCCACAAAACTTTCCATGGTTTACCCCAGACGCTTCACATGTGACCAAATCATTTCAATACACCCTCTTCTGCTCTCTCAGCCACACTCTTTTTAGTACCACACATCTTTCTTACCCTTTCATTACTTACTCGATCAAACTTCCTCACACCACATATTGTCCTCAAACATCTCATTTCCAACACATCCACCCTCTATAGCTCACGCCTCGCAACCATATGACATTGTTGGAACCACTATTCCTTCAAACATACCCATTTTTGCTTTCCGAGTTAATCTTCTCGACTTCCACACATTTTTCAACGCTCCCAGAACTTTCGCCCCCCTCCCCCACCCTGCGACTCACTTCCGCATCCATGGTTCCATCCGATGCCAAATCCTCTCCCAGATATCTAAAACACTTCACCTCCTCCACTTTTTCTCCATTCAGACTTACCTCCCAAATGACTTGTTCCTCAACCCAGCTGTACCAAATAACCTTGCTCTTATTTACATTTACTCTCAGCTTTCATCTTTCAAACACTTTACGAAACTCAGTCACCAACTACTGCAGTTTCTCACCCGAATCAGCCACCAGCGCTGTATCATCAGCGAAAGACAACTGACTCACTTCCCAAGCCCTCTCATCTACAACAGACTGCATACTGGCCCCTCTCTCCAAAACTCTTGCATTCACCTCCCTAACAACCCACATCCATAAACAAATTAAACAACCATGGAGACATCACGTACCCCTGCTGCAAACCGACATTCATTGAGAACCAATTACTTTCCTCTCTTTCTACACGTACACATGCCTTACATCCTCGATTAAAAACTCTTCATTGCTTCTAGGATCTTGCCTCCCACACTATATACTCTTAATACCTTCCATAGAGCATCTCTGTGAACTCTTATCATATGCCTTCTTCAGATCCATAAATGCTACATACAAATCCATTTGTTTTTCTAAGTATTTCTCACATACATTCTTCAAAGCAAACACCTGATCCACATATCCTCCACCACTTCTGAAACCACACTGCTCTTCCCCAATCTGATGCTCTGTAGATGCCTTCACCCTCTCAATCATTACCCTCCCATATAATTTCCCAGGAATACGAAACAAACTTGTACCTCTGTAATTTGAACACTCACCTTTATCCCCTTTGCCTTTGTACAATGGCACTATGCACGCATTCCGCCAATCCTCAGGCACTACACCATTTGCCATACATACATTGAGTATCCTCACCAACCAGTTAACAACACGGGGAAAGTGAAACACGATAAGTTCCCAAGTGCATTTTCGGATAATAATCACATCATCATTGGGGACACAAGAGAGAAATATAACAGTCAGTTGATATACAACGAAGAGACGTGGCTAGGACACCATTTGGTTAACATGCGATTGTCCAAGACAGACAACGAGCGTATCATAAACTTATTATGTGGACAAGAAAGTGAATTGTTTACAATTTTATCAGCAATTATATATATATATATATATATATATATATATATATATATATATCAGCAATTATATATATATATATATATATATATATATATATATATATATATATATATATATATATATATATTATTTTATTATACTTTGGCGCTGTCTCCCGCGTTAGCGAGGTAGCGCAAGGAAACAGACGAAAGAATGGCTCAACTCACCCACATACACATGTTTATACATACACGTCCACACACGCACATATACATACCTATACATTTCAACGTATACATGTAAATACATAGACATATACATATATACACGTACTTAATTCATACTTGCTGCCTTTATTCATTCTCGTCGCCACCTCGCCACACATGAAATGACATCCCCCTTCCCCCCCGCACGCGCGTGAGGTAGCATTAGTAAAAGATAACAAAGGCTACATTCGTTCGCACTCAGTCTCTAGCTGTCATGTGTAATGCACCGAAACCACAGCCCACTTTTCACATCCAGGCCCCACAAAACCTTCCATGGTTTACCCCAGACGCTTCACATGCCCTGGTTCAACCCATTAATAGTACGTCGACCCCGGTATACCACATCGTTCCAATTCACTCTATTCCTTGCAAGCCTTTCACCCTCCTGCATGTTCAGGCCCCGATCGCTCAAAATCTTTTTCACTCCATCCTTCCACCTCCAGTTCGTTCCCTCCACCTTCTGACACATATATCCTCATTGTCAATCTTTCCTCACTCATTCTCTGCATGTGACCAAACCATTTCAGTACACCCCTCTATATATGTGTGTGTGTGTGTGTGTGTGTGTGTGTGTGTGTGTGTGTGGAGCGAGTGCCACGACCGAGATTCGAACCTATGTATTATTTTTTTCTCACTTCCCTCATGACCTTGATCCCAAAGCATGTTCAGGTAGGAGTCCAGTCCTTCCTGGCAAGTCATTTACATAGATCAAGAAAGGCAGTGGTCCCAGAACAGACCCCTGCTGCACGCCACTGGTGACCTCATTCCGTTTCCAGAGGGCTTCCCTGACCTGCATCCTTTGTTCCCTTCCACGAACATAATCTGTCCATCGAAGTGTGTGTGTGTGTGTGTGTGTGTGTGTGTGTGTGTGTGTGTGTGTGTGTGTGTGTGTGTGTGTGTTTTCACTCGTAAGGTTAAATAGCAACTACAGGAAATCGGCCTAGGATCATTCTCAGTCACAAAAGTTTTCATCCCTCGTCATTTATGAGTACTGGGTACGCATGAAGTCTTTGCCGCTGACAGCTTTAGCTTCTGGCTGTAAGGTGAAGGCCCGGGTATTTACGCTCGTTGTAACACATGTCTGTATAAACGTCTTGCCTTTTGACGGTCATCTTGTACTCCTACTTACGTGTTCTCTCCTTTGGATGTTGTTTATGTCCACACTCGTCAAGTACTCCCAAACCTCAGGATCTGCTCATTGTCTACCGATGTTATATTAATGTCTTATATTCCGTGTGGCTCGAGAGGAGTGCTGCGGCAGAAGGTGTGGCAAGGCCTTGGCAGCAGCGCCGGCCAGTAAGACCAGTTATAACACTGTTGTCAACAGTTTAGTGAGAAGAGTGAGAGTGTTACCAGTAGCATTAGGTCGTCCCAGGAGGCGAGGGAGCGGGAGGAGGCGGCAGGGGCGAGACAGGTGGCGTGAGGTGAGCGGCGCCGCCCGGGGCAGGTTACCACCGCGGCCAGTGGCGGCCCGCAACCATTCCCACACCACCACTACTCGACCCGCACGCACACACACACACACACACACACACACACACACACACACACACACACACACCTCCTGATGCTGATGTCCTCCTCCTCCTCCTCCTCCTCTCACCTGCCCACACAGGTTGGTCCAGCTCTGAACCACACTCCCGCCTCCACAGCCACACCGCAGCCGTGCTGTTGCACCAGCCCCACCTGGCTCACCACACACCACCAAGTTTTCCCGGAAGGTTTGGTTGGGGCAGAAGTAGCTGACCCGTCACCATCATGGTTGACGGTGCACAACACCACCCTGGCAACACGGCTGCCCTGCCTGGCCAACCCAACCACACCACCGGCCATGTTGCACAATCATTCATGGTCCCCTCCTGTGTTTTGTTTACACGGACCGAGGAACGGAACAGTTGTGATGGAGATGAATTTATCTTCAGAATCATTTGGAAAATTATGGTAGACTGTGATCAGGGTGTGTTGAGGGAAGTGCATTGTAGCAAAAGTATATTTGTGATGATGTAGCCCCTTATGAGTTCTTGTGGATATAGTGTTTGTTTCCGTAAATGTAAACATATACGTGGGACGATCCGTGGGTACAATAACATCGACTCTGACCTAACCCTTAAGGGTTAAATCAAAGGCTCAAGTCGTCAAGGCTCGGGTTGAAATCCAGACCGCTTTACCCAAGGGACGTACCATCGTGCTCGGTGAGGGCTCGACTTTGTGGTGATGATGATGGTGGTGAGGTGTGGAGGGTCGACAGTGGCCCCCATCACTGACTGTGCCGCAGGAAGGCCCACGCACCAAGGACACTCCGTAATCAACAACACTAAAAATACCACCTTGTGTACTGGTGTGGTAGCCCAAGGAGGAGGAGGTGTTTACCCTCTCAGCCCTCGGCCAGGGATCTGAGGACATGGACCTTCATTCTTCTTTAATATATGTTTGGACATGTTCCTTGCAGTCCTCACTGTGTTATGGTAGTCAGTGTCAGAATACCACGTTTCACCCCAGCAATAATAGACTGACTGGACACAACCTTGCCCTCCACTCTGTCCTGGAAACCCCCCCACATAATCACCATCCCAAAGCCAGCTTCCCCAGATGCGTGTGGGTGATGTACTGAGGCCACAGTTATGTATCCTGTGATGAGTAGCTATTTATATCTTAGGTGTGCCATTCACTCCAGTAGGGAGTACAGCATGCATATCTGGGGGGGGAGGGTTGTCTTGCACCTCTTTCTTAACTCGCCCGGTGCCACCTGTCTTTAACCGCCCTTCCCCACTGCCGTGGTGATGCTTCCCGCTCTGTTCTGCAGGTATGATTTCAGCCACTGCTGCTCCCCTGAGCTGTCTGCGTGTCTATGACCTGTACCCTCGGCTGGCGTATGGTAACTGTTTCTGTCTTCTGTGTGAAGACCAACCACACGAGGATTGAACGTTATGTTCCCTCCTCTCCTTATGAACAGTAAAGATGTGGAAGTATAGTTCGTCTTATATGTTTCCCCTCTAACTGTAAACCTTCATCGTTGAGAATCGGGTCTGGAAGCACGTGAGGAGCTCAGTTTAATTCTTCACATTTAATTTTACCTTTCATACCTGTTACGTTTCAACCGAGATGGCCGTGACTGGAGCATGCTTTTTTCCCCCGTGTCGTGTTGTGCGTTGGGGGGAGAAAAGAAAACAAGTCATTTTTTCCTTCCTATACTTTTGGTCATGTAGGATTCTTACATCCTGTATGCTGGGGTACGTCCAATGATTCTCCCATCATATGCTACATTTGGACACTTATGATTCGAGCGTGCTACACACTTATCCATATCTTGGTTACCTTACAGCATACATTACCAAACATCATCATTGTTCTTTGGTAATAGAATGTTTTGGAGCGCCTTATGGTTTTCTCATCGCCTACGTTGGTGTACGTTGAATCCAAAATAGTATACATTGGCGTACATGATGATATTATCCCACAGTCATCTGTTTCACAGTAAAGACTAGGAAACACCAAATATTTGTTCTGGTGTCGACACAGATCTGGGAATGACTTAAGAAAGGAACGGAACAGAGGGAAGGAAAACCTTCTCATCTGCTCCGTTCCAGGGGTTGTGGGAACTGCTGAAGAACTGGAAGTGGAGGATGTGTTAATATCAAGAGGTAAAACGTTTCGTAACGATATTAGTGGGAAATGAAACGAATAATAACATGATAATACTGTAGTGTGGGATCAACGATATTAGTGGGAAATGAAACGAATAATAACATGATAATACTGTAGTGTGGGATCAACGATATTGGTGAGAAATGAAACGAATAATAACATGATAATACTGTAGTGTGGGATCAATGATATTAGTGGGAAATGAAACGAATAATAACATGATAATACTGCGATGTGGGATCAACGATATTAGTGGGAAATGAAACGAATAATAACATAATAATACTGTAGTGTGGGATCAACGATATTAGTGGGAAATGAAACGAATTTTAACATGATAATACTGTAGTGTGGGATCAACGATATTAGTGGGAAATGAAACGAATAATAACATGATAATACTGTAGTGTGGGATCAACGATATTAGTGGGAAATGAAACGAATAATAACATAATAATACTGTAGTGTGGGATCAACGATATTAGTGGGAAATGAAACGAATAATAACATAATAATACTGCAGTGTGGGATCAACGAAGCGCAGTAAACAGAAAAAGCGAGTCCTGATCTTATCAGCATATAGTGTGACCTTTGAATTATTCTCTGAAGGTAATGTACTTTAAGTTCACAGAGTATATGATTCCTTTCATAGTGGGTTTACTGAGGGAGAGAATTTTTACAGCCATCTAGGAGTCTCGAGCATAAGGCAGCTTGGCTAGAGAGGTATTGATCCCTGATTACATCTTGTGCTGGAGTAGCGGAACAGGAAGGACATGCGAGGGACTTAGCCAGCTCGTATAGCCAAGGCTTCTGTTTACCATCAGGTGGGTTCAAGCCATCAGATGACGTCGTGGAAGCGTTAGTTACCAAGACTAAAAAAAAAAAAACTTCACTGAAGTCACTACGGTGATGTATTAGCCACCAGATGCAGAAGAAGAATTAGGGAACTTCCAATGCTACCTTTTCCCTTCCAACGTTACCTTTATGATGACTGTAACCCTGTCTCAGAGATATAACTCCTCCAGAAGATGTCAGCCTCCCATAATGAAGACGGAAACCTAGAAGAAGACACTGGCGTTGCTCAGTGCTTCCACGGAAGTGCTACAGACACACTCGTGTGTGGAAGGAGACGCCCTTTGACTGTACGTCAAGTTTGCTTCCAATCAGCAGATGACAAAACCAGCCTGCCAGTCAGCCAGGGGGTAATACAAAAAAGACTTAGTTTTCACAGATCCTGGAGGTTTTACGTGTAACATCAGAAATGATTCACGGAGGTACAGACAGATAGGAAACCATAGCCGGAGCGCAAAACACGCCACAACTCGATTGACGTCTGTAAACATGATTTCAGCATTCATCCTACACGTTGGGTGTTGATCCATGAGAAGCTGATGGGCGGTACAGCAGGGCACACCCGTGACTTGCAGAGCACTAGACAGATGCCTGGAGTGGCCGTCCGTAGAAACGTTTCAGAGCCGCAGCACGGGAGTGTTGTAGCAGTAGGAAAAGAAACTCTTAACGTTCGCCCTACCGTCTGGAGGGGGGAAGAGCAGTGATGTCTACAGAGGAGGCGGGCACGGGGTTAGAGACCTAAGATGAGGCCACAGCTCACCTGCCAGAGGAAAGCAGACCTGTCGACCCCCAACTGGCCGTAGGACCAGCTCGAGAATTTCATATGGAACTTTGGGGGGAAAATTTAAGGCCTTCTGATGACAGATTAGACATACGCGATTGGTGGTTAGGGTTAATGGAAATAGTAGAGGTCAGGTCAAAGGTCATGCCGTTCATAGCTAAAGGTCGTACCCTCACGCTACTCATACCCAAGGGGTTGTACCGTCATGCTGTTTATACCCAAGTGTCGTACCGTCATGCCATTCATACCCAAGGGTCGCACCGTCATACCATTCATACCTAATGGTCGTACCGTCATGCTGTTTCTATCCAAGTGTCGTACCGTCATACCATTCATACCTAAGGGTCGTACCGTCAGAATATTCATACTCAAGGGCCGAACAGTCATGCTATTCGTACTCAAGGATCGTACCGCTGTACTATTCATACCCAAGGATCGTACCGCCATACTATTCATACCCACGGATCGTAATGTCATACTATTCGTACCCAAGGATCGTACCGCTGTACTATTCATACCCAAGGATCGTACCGCCATACTATCCATACCCACGGATCGCACCGCCATACTATCCATACCCACGGATCGCACCGCCATACTATCCATACCCACGGATCGTAATGTCATACTATTCGTACCCAAGGATCGCACCGCTGTACTATTCATACTCAAGGGTCGTACCCTCATACCATTCATACTCAAGGGTCGTACCGTCTCGGTTATTATAAGACTAGACAGCGATGTTTGGAGGAGGATGGTGTGTGTGGCGAGGCTGGGTTGTGGTGAGGCAGGGGTGATGGGCCTGCCACGTACGTCATGTGTCTCCCCCTCATGACCTGCCCCGCCTCAGGCCAGCCGCACCTCCCTCCCTGCCCCAGTATGCAGGCCTTACACACACACACACACACACACACACACACACACACACACACACACACACACACACACACATATGCACGCAGCCCCACACCACGAGTTGCCAGGTTGTGTTGATGGGTCTACACATGGTTCACCCCAGTCTCCAGGAAGTGCAGGCCACACACTCCACACGCACACTACGATACCACCGAGCAGGCGAGTGTGCGTTGGAGTGAGGGAGTGATGCGTTGCCGCGTAACCATGGACGGTGCAGGGAAGGTGGCAGTGTGAGGTAATGCCCCGTGCGTTGTGGCGAAGGTGGAGGGGCGGCGTGTCGCCGGGTACGGGGCCCGGGGCCGCCCGTGTTAGGTCTGCTGACGTAAGGAGAAAGATACAAGGAGACGCAGGGAACCTGTGTAGCTCGCCGAAGGGCGTCGCCCCACACCTCCACCTTCCCTCACACGTTCACAGAGCGATAGATTTGTAACGTTTTGAATCCTGCCCTCGTACAATGTGTCGTTCCAGGGTACGCGTGATGCTCCTCCGCCTCACATATATGGTACTCCAGACCCCCGGCATGAATGCTGTGCCTACCCCACAGCCACACCTACACCACTTCGAGGATGTCATCCATACAACAGACGCAAACATACGACTCGTTACCATACGTCGTGGCCGGGGAACGTAGAATGAACTGCGTTCGAAGGCGATCTGTGGCAGTGTCTAGGAGTGAGGCAAGATGGTAACGCCAGGCAGGGGAGTGACAAGTGTCGGTGCTGGAGGATACAGAGGTGTGGAGGAGGAGGAGATGTGGCCCGGTTAGTGGCAGTGGTCACTCCAGCCAGTGTCCTGCCCCTGCCTGCCTCCTGTGCCGGTCATTATGATGCACTGACCGTACCCAGTGACTGCCCACCTAACCTGACAGTGCATGATACCACAGACACCGCGCGACAAGTGCTGAGCTGTTGTTCCGGAGAGAGAGAGAGAGAGAGAGAGAGAGAGAGAGAGAGAGAGAGAGAGAGAGAGAGAGAGAGAGAGAGAGTTGCAGTGAGACAGACCACACAAAACCAAGGTTTAAGCGAGAGAGAGAGAGAGAGAGAGAGAGAGAGAGAGAGAGAGAGAGAGAGAGAGAGAGAGAGAGAGAGAGAGAACCCACCAACAGGTCCCTAGATTTTGCCAGAATAGCAGGTGTAGCACGTAGTGCTCACCACATGTCCTGCTTGTTGGCTTAAGCCGTCCCCGTTCGCCACTGCTCCTCTTGATTTATTTACGTGTCTGAAGTTCATCTGGGGCTGACTTCAGCCATGAGTCAGTTCTTCTTTTAAATGATTCCGTAGTCGCTTTATACATGGTCCTTGTTTCTCGTTGTATTGCTGACACTTCTTTGCAAGACACTCGCTGTGTTTTTGGTGTGGGCCGATGTGTGTGTGTGTGTGTGTGTGTGTGTGTGTGTGTGTGGCAGGTATCGTGGTATGACATGTGTTATGTCATACGTTGTATCCATCGTCGTACGTAAGGTAGTAATTGATAATGTGTTCTGTTGTGGTGTGTATTGCTTGGCTGCTGAGTGCTGAGGTATGGAGTATGTTGTTATGTGTCGTATGTAGCAGGTCTTATGGTATGTTGTTGTGATTTGTGTTGTAGAGTATGTTGCTGTGGTGTCATATGTGACGTGTTATGGTACAGCATGTTGCTGTGGTGTTATGGTACAGTATGTTGCTGTGGTGTTATGGTACAGTATGTTGCTGTGGTGTCATATGTGACGCGTTATGGTAGAGTATGTTGCTGTGGTGTCATATGTGACGTGTTATGGTAGAGTATGTTGCTGTGGTGTCATATGTGACGCGTTATGGTACAGTATGTTGCTGTGGTGTCATATGTGACGCGTTACGGTACAGTATGTTGCTGTGGTGTCATATGTGACGCGTTATGGTAGAGTATGTTGCTGTGGTGTCATATGTGACGCGTTATGGTACAATATGTTGCTGTGGTGTCATATGTGACGTGTTATGGTACAGTATGTTGCTGTGGCGTCATATGTGACGCGTTATGGTACAGTATGTTGCTGTGGTGTCATATGTGACGTGTTATGGTAGAGTATGTTGCTGTGGCGTCATATGTGACGCGTTATGGTACAGTATGTTGTTGTGGTGTCATATGTGACGCGTTATGGTACAGTATGTTGCTGTGGTGTCATATGTGACGTGTTATGGTAGAGTATGTTGCTGTGGTGTCATATGTGACGTGTTATGGTACAGTATGTTGCTGTGGTGTCATATGTGACGTGCTATGGTACAGTATGTTGCTACGGTGACATAAGAACATGCGATGTATTATGTGCTTCGGTGTTGTATGTGACATATGTTATGGCAGGAGTGACTTAGAATACTTATAGCTGGAAGACATTTGCACTGGATGTTTAGTGATCTCACAGACAGATAAAGCTGCTTCATTGTTTAAACATCATAAAAGTGTTGTTACAGCTATGTAATTTGGCACTCCCTAAGATGGAATGATTGGGTCCCACATTGTTGAATGCACTGATCTGTGCCTTTCGAACATCAGTCTCAGAAAATCCCAGGAACATCACTGCTCGTTACACTGATGATACTCTTCTACGCACCAAAACTTACCGTGAAATGCCAGGGGTTCGTAGCTGCATCCACAACTTGATTATTGATATTTCTTCTGAGAAAAGTAAGGTGTTCTGTTGAGGAACTGGTGTTGGTGTTGGACTATATGAGTTGAATATTGATGACAGACCCATTGAAAATGTCTCCTAATTTAGATATCATTGGTATGGTCGTCCCGTGTCAGGCTGCAGCTGCTGTGCAAAATCGAAATAGGCAATGCACTGACAGGCTCAGAGCGCTCAAGGTTTGTGGCAGTAAACCACCTCGATTATGGTGCGCAAATGTTCGAACTGCGAGAATGATGTACTTGGTTTAGATAAGGACTCTAATAAATTACCACGCACCACCTCTGGTCCTTCATAACTGTGTAGATATTTTTAGATTTGAAGAAGAAAAAAGAGAAAAACTGTGGAATGAAGCCTTAGGAATTCTACTGTCCCTGGCCGTCCCAGGAACACTTAAGGGACTGAACGTAGGGGTAGAACCTGGTACACCCAGCGTTGACGACAGAATCCTTGACGAATCAGACGTACGGGTAAGGCTGAAGATCCTGCTTGATGGGTCAGATAACGATGGGTCTGCAGGAATGTTAAAAAACATCTGCACCATAAAACAAGCCAATCTAAATGGATCTAAATAACAGCCACCCGCAAGATAACGTTTGAATTACATCGGTCGTACAGACTTCGGAGGCCACACAGCATTTCCCGCCACCCTGGCACCGTAACGATTGATCTGCCTGAGGAATGAGTTACCGACAAACTTCACCTTCAACACATTGCCGAAAGTAAAGGTCTTGAACACATAAAGAATATCCAGACTAAAAATAACATGACCCAGTGTATCTACGTATACTGACGGCTATCAGCTCTGCCACTGGAAGTAATGACGTTGTGATCCGGCCCAGTGGTAAAGAAGAAAGCTGAGAGTAAATGTGAATAAGAGCAAGGTTATAAGTTTTAGTGGGATTGAGGGACAAGTCGATTGGAAGGTAAGTGGGATTGAGGGACAAGTCGATTGGAAGGTAAGTGGGATTGAGGGACAAGTCAATTGGGAGGTAAGTTTGAATGGAGAAAAACTAAAGTGAAGTGTTTTAGATATCTAGGAGTGGATTTAGCAGCGGGTGGAACAAAGGAATCGGAAGTGAGTCAGAAGGTGGGAGAGGGGGCGAAGGTTCTGGGAGCGTTGAAGAATGTGTGGAAAGCGAGAACGTTATCTCGGAGAGCAAAAATGGGTTTGTTTGAAGGAATAGTGGTTCCAACAATGTTATATGGTTGCGAGGCATGGGCTATAGATAGGGTTGTGCGGAGGAGGGTGGATGTGTTGAAAATGAAATGTTTGAGGAAAATATGTGTTGTGAGATAGTTTGATCGAGTAAGTAATGAAAGGGTAAGAGAGATGTGTGGCAATGAAAACAGTGTGGTTGAAAGAGCAGAAGAGGGTGTGTTGAAGTGGTTTGGTCACATGGAGAGAATGAGTGAGGAAATAATGAGAAAGAGGATATATATGTCAGATGTAGAGGGAACGAGGAGAAGTGGGAGACCAAATTGGAGGTGGAAGAATGGAGTGAAATAGATTTTGAGCACCGGGACCTGGACATACAGGAGGGTTAAAGGCGTTCCAGGAATAAGTGAATTGGAACGATGTGGTATACCGGGGTCGACGTGCTGTCAGTGGATTGAACCAGGGCATGTGAAGTGTCTGTGGTAAACCATGGAAAGTCTTGTGGGCCCTGGATATGGAAAGGGAGCTGTGGTTTCGGTGCGTTACACATGACAGCTAGAGACTTGAGTGTGAACGAATGTGGCTCTTTTTGTCTTTTCCTAGAGCTACCTCGCGGGGGGATGCTATTTCATGTGTGGCGGGGTGGCGACGAGAATGGATGAAGGCAGCAAGTATGAATATGTACATGTGGATATATGTATAAGTCTGTGTATGTATATGTATGTATACGTTGAAATGTATAGGTGTGTATATGTGCGTGTGTGGGCGTTTATGTATATACATGTTTATGTAGGTGAGTTGGGCCATTCTTTTGTCTGTTTCCTTGCGCTACCTCGCTGATGCGGGAGACGGTGATTAAGTATAATAAATATATATATATATATATATATATATATATATATATATATATATATATATATATATATATATATATATATATATATTTTTTTTTTTTTTTTTTTTTTTTTTTTATACCTCGTCGCTGTCTCCCGCGGTTGCGAGGTAGCGCAAGGAAACAGACGAAAGAAATGGCCCAACCCCCCCATACACATGTACATACACACGTCCACACACGCAAATATACATACCTACACAGCTTTTCATGGTTTACCCCGGACGCTTCACATGCCTTGATTCAATCCACTGACAGCACGTCAACCCCTGTATACCACATCGCTCCAATTCACTCTATTCCCTGCCCTCCTTTCACCCTCCTGCATGTTCAGGCCCCGATCACACAAAATCCCTTTCACTCCATCTTTCCACCTCCAATTTGGTCTCCCTCTTCTCCTCGTTCCCTCCACCTCCGACACATATATCCTCTTGGTCAATCTTTCCTCACTCATTCTCTCCATGTTCCCAAACCATTTCAAAACACCCTCTTCTGCTCTCTCAACCACGCTCTTTTTATTTCCACACATCTCTCTTACCCTTACGTTACTTACTCGATCAAACCACCTCACACCACACATTGTCCTCAAACATCTCATTTCCAGCACCTCCATCCTCCTGCGCACAACTCTATATATATATATATATATATATATATATATATATATATATATATATATATATATATATATATATATAGTAACCGACATGGCACAGGTAAATAACATACCCCTATCAAGGCCAACTCGGGTGAATGAAATGTTAAGTTGAAAAAAAATAATAGAAATTGCTTAGGGCTCGGGAAATGATTGACGAAAGAAGAGAATTATTCCACAGTTTAGCTGCTGAGGCAAGCAGCAGCCAAGCGCGTGCGTGCTGTGGACGTGTTTATCTTTGACTCTGTATTCCCTCTGCTTGACCTACATATCCCAAGACCAGAATGTAACATGCTTGTCTCTGAAGCCTGCTACAGCTGGACACGTACGTCACACAACCCTGGGAGAGCATGATAAAGATGGTGATGATGATGATGTAACCTGGTACAGCTGGACACGTACGTCACACAACCCTGGGAGAGCATGATAAAGATGATGATGATGATGATGTAACCTGGTACAGCTGGACACGTACGTCACACAACCCAGGGAGAGCATGATACGATGATGATGATGATGATGATGATGATGTAGCCAAATTTGCTCAAAATAAAGATGCTGTTGAACTTGATATGTAGACGTTTTTGAAACTATAGATAGGAAGGAAGTACCATGTATGTTTGAAGGAAATACACGAGTGCAGACAGACAAGAAGAGATCCATTTCCCATCATTGAAATGGATCGAGTAAAACATGTGTATGGGGAAGGTAACAAGATCAGTAGACCACAAGCTGGTGTCATTGTTAGATTCGTACTGTAGCCTATCAGGAGACGTTAATTATGTGAACCGTAAAGTTTGTGGTCAGAGATCTGGACACACAAACACTGGAACATAATGTTATAGACTGAAAAATTGAAGCCTCTTTGGGAGAGGTCGAAACAAAACCCTACACGAAATGACACACCACCTTACTGGTAATAATAAAGTCCCTGAAGCTCTCATATTGCTTCTAGTTGATGAAAGTACTCTATTGAATCCTTCGAGCTTATGTAATAAACGACCTTCGCAATAGTTTAGTCAGTCATTTGGCCAATAGGGTCTTACAAAGACCGTTCGTGACCTTTGTAATCCATTTGCCCTACCGCTCACAGGGTGAGCCGAGGATGCTCAGTCATTTAGCTACTGTCTGCAGCGAAAATCTAGATAGATTATGGTGGTCCGTGGGAGCTCGGAAGGGTTCGATGTGGTTATGGGACGAGGGATCTCGGTGGTAGAAGGTAACGGTGGCGAGGGTGATGTAATAGCTTCTTTTCTAGGTGTCAGATTAGGTCCCGGTGATGGATGGGGTGAGTTGGGAGGACCAGTGTGCTGAACGCCTCTTGATGGGTGGTGTAAGAAGGAGCGGGAATGATTTAGCGTGCCCTTTTGTGCACCTTTTCGTGCAGCCTTTGCTGTGTGGAGAGAGAGAGAGAGAGAGAGAGAGAGAGAGAGAGAGAGAGAGACAGAGAGACAGAGACAGAGAGACAGAGAGAGAGCAGGTGAGGTAGGCACAGGTTGCGTAGAGGTAGGTGTGCAGACAGTGATGGTGGAGTGGTACGTGTCGTGAGGTAGGTGTGTAGACAGTGGTGGTGGAGTGGTACGTGTCGTGAGGTAGGTGTACAGACAGTGATGGTGGAGTGGTACGCGTCGTGAGGTAGGTGTGTAGACAGTGGTGGTGGAGTGGTACGTGTCGTGAGGTAGGTGTGCAGACAGTGATGGTGGAGTGGTATACGTGTCGTGAGGTAGGTGTACAGACAGTGATGGTGGAGTGGTACGTGTCGTGAGGTAGGTGTACAGACAGTGATGGTGGAGTGGTACGTGTCGTGAGGTAGGTGTGTAGACAGTGGTGGTGGAGTGGTACGTGTCGTGAGGTAGGTGTGTAGACAGTAAGGTGGGTAGGCAGGAGGAGTGACCCACCAGCCTCATCCATCACTGTGACACCAACACTACGGGTCAGGTAGCTACTGCTGGGTCCTGCCACGCTCCAGCTCCCCTACACACACACACACACACACACACACACACCTTGCTTATAATCAATCCATTGAGTACGAGTGTACGACCCTTGAGCACCACGCTCCGACCCACGGGTATGATGGCTTAACCTTTGACCTGACCCCCCTCACCCTCCATTAGGGTGTAGTGAGCCGTGGGTCGAGGGCGGAGCTGAGTGTCGACGCTGTCATCATATCTCGTCCCTCTTGTCTGCACTGATGAATTTATCTCAACATGAACTGCCGTTTTTCTGTGGCCCTTGTGTAACTTTGGCTTGAGTCGGCCCCTTTCCGACCCCTCTGGACTGTCGGCCCTATTTACGATCAATAATTTCTACCCTCTGGTTACACCCAACTTTCTTTTCTTAGCAATTCTTTGTCTTTCTGACTGAAAAGATGATTGATGTTAAATTACTGGCCATATTGGCTGCCTTCTGGCCATTTGGTATAGGTGTATGGCCAAGTGTTGCTGATGATTATCTCGTGTCCGTATGGACCATTTTTCCGGCCTGGTGAGGGTTGATTGAAAGTGCGACAGAGGGTGCGTACCGCGGGTGTGTGTACCTGTGGTTGTGGGGTACACCGGTGCCTCAGGTCGGTGTTGAGCACCTTGGAAAGATGGCGTGTGTGGGTGGAGTGAGAGTGAGAAGAGCTCACGTGAGTGGAGTGGGAGGAACTCACGTGCGATGGAGGGAAAGGAGCTCACGTGTGGTGGAGGGAGAGCAGTTCTAATGTGGTGGAGGGAGGGGAGCTCACGTGTGGTGGAGGGAGAGCAGTTCTAATGTGGTGGAGGGAGGGGAGCTCACGTGTGGTGGAGGGAGAGCAGTTCTAATGTGGTGGAGGGAGACGAGCTCATGTGTGGTGGAGTGAGAGAAGAGCTTCTTGTTTACCATAGGTCAGCAGTCAAGAGGAGTGTACACACACACACACACACACACACACACACACGCGCGCGCGTATAAACTGGCTTAGTACTTCATTACAACACTTACAGGTGAAGGGTATTGATTCATTTACAACAAAGATGTAAAAAATAATGTAACTTAACAGGGAGTGATCATGTACGGCCACAAAGTTCGAGGAGCAATAGTCGAATATCATATCCTTACGAGATTATTTTGGACAAATGTAATTAATTACATAAGATTAATATTCTTGTATGACTTTATTACTTAAGGTACTTATGTTGTGTGCCGACCACTGCTCACTAGAGTTGTTATGGCTGGTAGTGGGACGAAGCAAGCAGCAGGTGCCGGGATGTGACTGGGACAAGCCGGAGGTGTCGGGATGTGACTGGGACAAGCAGCAGGTGTCGGGATGTGACTGGGACAAGCCGGAGGTGTCGGGATGTGACTGGGACAAGCAGCAGGTGCCGAGATGTGACTGGGACAAGCCGGAGGTGTCGGGATGTGACTGGGACAAGCAGCAGGTGTCGGGATGTGACTGGGACAAGCCGGAGGTGTCGGGATGTGACTGGGACAAGCAGCAGGTGCCGAGATGTGACTGGGACAAGCAGCAGGTGTTGGGATGTGACTGGGACAAGCAGCAGGTGTCGGGATGTGACTGGGACAAGCAGCAGGTGCCGAGATGTGACTGGGACAAGCAGCAGGTGTCGGGATGTGACTGGGACAAGCAGCAGGTGCCGAGATGTGACTGGGACAAGCAGCAGGTGTTGGGATGTGACTGGGACAAGCAGCAGGTGTTGGGATGTGACTGGGACAAGCAGCAGGTGTTGGGATGTGACTGGGACAAGCAGCAGGTGCCGGGATGTGACTGGGACAAGCAGCAGGTGTCGGGATGTGACTGGGACAAGCAGCAGGTGCCGGGATGTGAGTGGGACAAGCAGCAGGTGCCGGGATGTGAGTGGGACAAGCAGCAGGTGCCGGGATGTGACTGGGACAAGCAGCAGGTGTTGGGATGTGACTGGGACAAGCAGCAGGTGTTGGGATGTGACTGGGACAAGCAGCAGGTGTTGGGATGTGACTGGGACAAGCAGCAGGTGTCGGGATGTGACTGGGACAAGCAGCAGGTGTTGGGATGTGACTGGGACAAGCAGCAGGTGCCGGGATGTGACTGGGACAAGCAGCAGGTGCCGGGATGTGACTGGGACAAGCAGCAGGTGCCGGGATGTGAGTGGGACAAGCAGCAGGTGCCGGGATGTGACTGGGACAAGCAGCAGGTGCCGGGGTGTGACTGGGACAAGCAGCAGGTGTCGGGATGTGACTGGGACAAGCAGCAGGTGTCGGGATGTGACTGGGACAAGCAGCAGGTGTCGGGATGTGACTGGCACAAGCAGCAGGTGCCGGGATGTGACTGGCACAAGCAGCAGGTGCCGGGGTGTGACTGGGACAAGCTGCAGGTGCCGGGTTGTGACTGGGACAAGCAGCAGGTGCCGGGTTGTGACTGGGACAAGCAGTATGTAAGCTTGTGCGTGGTAAGGCGTGGCCAGGAGAGAGCGAGGGGTTTATCTCCAGCAGATGATTGGTAACGAAGATATAAATACCTGCTTTAACGTTTCTCTCGTGTCTTCGTGTGTGCGGCACGCGTAAGAAAACTGGAGGCGGCTCATTACTGCAGTGTGTTTCGACGTTGTCGGCGGCGGGTGAGTGTGGCGAGTTGTGAGTTGTGTGTTGCTTGGGTTTGTGGCTTGGTCGTGATGACCTGCAGCTGTCATGCAGCACCTGGCTGGTCCGCCTGCTTGTCTGCCCCACAGCTGGTTCGTCATGACTCACCTGTCACCACCACCATCACTAGCACCAGCAGGAACATTATCTCAACACCAGTAGGACGTGCATACATCATCTCTCACAGCTCCTGTGGGTAGTGATGGATGGCCCCCCGCGCAAGACCCAGAGGACTTCGATTACGTCTCCGGCAGGAGGTGTGTCAGGGGTGGTGGATATGTTGCTGCACGCTTGTGTACTGCATTTCTTTTGTATTTTTTTTGGGGGGGGAGTGTAATTTTTTTTCACGTGCGATCTGTATGGACGATGACGTGACGTGTGATATAGGTTCGACTTGGCTGGTAGATATAACACACACACACACACACACACACACACACACACACACACACACACAAAGGCCTCGTCATTGAGTACATCAGAGAGAGGCCATTAGTTCTCCTCGGTCGTCGTCAGAGGCATCTCGGGTATTGATCAGCTGAGCACAGTAGAGAAGGTCATCATGAGATGCATGACCGTACCATCATGGTGACACGGGAGGCTGACGTCACGTCTTGCTGCTCCCGGGAGAGGCCACCGCCACGCTCCCCAGCCCCTGGTGGCCTCCCATGGTCCTCAGGTGCTACACACCCCCACCTGGAGCTGTGGTGGGCCCCCATGGTCCTCAGGTACTACACACCACCTACCTGCACCTATGGTGGGTTCCCATGGTCCTCAGGTACTATACACCACCCGCCTGCACCTATGGTGGGTTCCCATGGTCCTCAGGTACTACACACCACCTACCTGCACCTATGGTGGGTTCCCATGGTCCTCAGGTACTATACACCACCCGCCTGCACCTATGGTGGGCCCCCATGGTCCTCATGAAATGCACCCCTCCCACCTGCACCTATGGTGGGTTCCCATGGTCCTCAGGTACTACACACCACCCACCTGCACCTATGGTGGGTTCCCATGGTCCTCAGGTACTACACACCACCCACCTGCACCTATGGTGGGTTCCCATGGTCCTCAGGTACTACACACCACCTACCTGCACCTATGGTGGGCCCCCATGGTCCTCAGGTACTATACACCACCCGCCTGCACCTATGGTGGGTTCCCATGGTCCTCAGGTGCTACACACCCCCACCTGGAGCTGTGGTGGGCTTCCATGGTCCTCAGGTACTACACACCACCCGCCTGCACCTATGGTGGGCTCCCATGGTCCTCAGCTACTACACACCACCCGCCTGCACCTATGGTGGGCTTCCATGGTCCTCAGGTACTACACACCACCCGCCTGCACCTATGGTGGGTTCCCATGGTCCTCAGGTGCTACACACCCCCACCTGGAGCTGTGGTGGGCTTCCATGGTCCTCAGGTACTACACACCACCCGCCTGCACCTATGGTGGGCTCCCATGGTCCTCAGGTACTATACACCACCTACCTGCACCTATGGTGGGTTCCCATGGTCCTCAGGTGCTACACACCCCCACCTGGAGCTGTGGTGGGCTCCCATGGTCCTCAGGTACTACACACCACCTACCTGCACCTATGGTGGGTTCCCATGGTCCTCAGGTACTACACACCACCCACCTGCACCTATGGTGGGCCCCCATGGTCCTCTGGAGCTGCACCCCTCCCACCTGCACCTATGGTGGGCCCCCATGGTCCTCAGGAGCTGCACCCCACCCACCTGTAGCTATGGTGGGCTCCCATGGTCCTCAGGAGCTGCACCCCACCTACTTGCACCTATGGTGGGCTCCCATGGTCCTCAGGAGCTGCACCCCACCCACCTGTAGCTATGGTGGGCCCCCATGGTCCTCAGGAGCTGCACCCCACCCACCTGCACCTATGGTGGGCCCCCATGGTCCTCAGGAGCTGCACCCCACCCACCTGCACCTATGGTGGGCCCCCATGGTCCTCAGGAGCTGCACCCCACCCACCTGCACCTAATATGGTGGGCCCCCATGGTCCTCAGGAGCTGCACCCCACCCACCTGCACCTATGGTGGGCCCCCATGGTCCTCATGAAATGCACCCCTCCCACCTGCACCTATGGTGGGCTCCCATGGTCCTCAGGAGCTGCACCCCACCCACGTGCACCTATGGTGGGCCCCCATGGTCCTCAGGAGCTGCACCCCTCCCAACTGTACGTATGGTGGGCCCCCATGGTCCTCAGGAGCTGCACCCCACCCACCTGCACCTATGGTGGGCCCCCATGGTCCTCAGGAGCTGCACCCCACCCACCTGCACCTATGGTGGGCCCCCATGGTCCTCAGGAGCTGCACCCCTCCCAACTGTACGTATGGTGGGCCCCCATGGTCCTCAGGAGCTGCACCCCACCCACCTGCACCTATGGTGGGCCCCCATGGTCCTCAGGAGCTGCACCCCACCCACCTGCACCTATGGTGGGCCCCCATGGTCCTCAGGAGCTGAACCCCACCCACCTGCACCTATTATGGTGGGCCCCCATGGTCCTCAGGAGCTGCTACCCCACCCACCTGCACCTATGGTGGGCCCCCATGGTCCTCAGGAGCTGCACCCCTCCCAACTGTACGTATGGTGGGCCCCCATGGTCCTCAGGAGCTGCACCCCACCCACGTGCACCTATTATGGACCCCCATGCTCCTCAGGAGCTGCACCCCACCCACCTGCACCTATGGTGGGCCCCCATGGTCCTCAGGAGCTGCACCCCTCCCACCTGCACCCCTGGTAGAACAGACACTCGTACATCCTGGCAATACTCACATCAGCTTTCACTTCCGTTGTTATTATTAGTCAGCAAGCATGGCGGAGTGTGGTGTCTGGGTCAAGGTGTTCGTTCCCCCGGTGTACGGCCAGCGCTCGTCTGCACACCACCTCCGAGTCATGATCAGTGTGCTGGTGACGTGTGCTCTGCTGACACACAGGCCGGGGGATGTAAGTCATTCACAGCGGTAGTTTCGTTGCTTATGATCAGGTCGCTCCCGTGTCGGCCTTGGCGTCTTGACTGTTTAGCTGGAAAGTCTTGCCTGGTGAGATTAAAGTCACCATGACGATCCAGGTATATATTTTTATGTATCCTTTATATCTGTTTCTGCCCTTCTAGATATCTGTCTATCTATCTATATTTCTTACCTATCTATCTATGTAGATCTATCTTTCTATATCTATTCATCTATCTATCTATATCTATCTATCTATCTATCTATCTATATATATATATATATATATATATATATATATATATATATATATATATATATAAATCGGGAACCATTGCAACACAAACCTCGCCAGGTGGTAGAGTGTCCAGCTGTGTATCGAGACAGACTTCCCCAGAACATTTTTAAAGGGGAAGTAAATGTTTATAGTTGTGTTACTGGAGTGATAGTTTTCATACATGGTGTTTTGACAAGAAAATAGTGAAATTGGAGAAAAATGTAGCTTAGACATTGAAGCTTATTGATACAGTGGTTAAATTGATGAGAACTGCTATTGACGTTTGTGTAAATAAATTATACATTTCCTTTTTCCATAGCCAGAGGTTGAACCATTATGTGACATTCTTTTTTTCATTCATTTCAAGCTAGAAGTTTCAGTTTTCTAAATTGTTTCTTACATTTTTCATATGTATATATATGTATGTGTGTGTGTGTGTATGTGTGCGTGTGTGTGTGTGTGTGTGTGTGTGTGTGTGTGTGTATATGTATATATATATATGTATATTATCCCTGGGGATAGGGGTGAAAGAATACTTCCCACGTATTCCTCGCGTGTCGTAGAAAGCGACTAGAGGGGACGGGAGCGGGGGGCCAGAAATCCTCCCCTCCTTGTATTAACTTTCTAAAATGGGAAACAGAAGAAGGAGTCACGCGGGGAGTGCTCATCCTCCTCGAAGGCTCAGAGTGGGGTGCCTAAATGTGTGTGGATGTAACCAAGATGTGAAAAAAGGAGAGATAGGTAGTATGTTTGAGGAAAGGAACCTGGATGTTTTGGCTCTGAGTGAAACGAAGCTCAAGGGTAAAGGGAGGAGTGGTTTGGGAATGTCTGGGGAGTAAAGTCAGGGGTTAGTGAGAGGACAAGAGCAAGGGAAGGAGTAGCAATACTCCTGAAACAGGAGTTGTGGGAGTATGTGATAGAATGTAAGAAAGTAAATTCTCGATTAATATGGGTAAAACTGAAAGTTGATGGAGAGAGGTGGGTGATTATTGGTGCATATGCACCTGGGCATGAGAAGAAAGATCATGAGAGGCTAGTGTTTTGGGAGCAGCTGAATGAATGTGTTAGTGGTTTTGATGCACGAGACCGGGTTATAGTGATGGGTGATTTGAATGCAAAGGTGAGTAATGTGGCAGTTGAGGGAATAATTGGTATACATGGGGTGTTCAGTGTTGTGAATGGAAATGGTGAAGAGCTTGTAGATTTATGTGCTGAAAAAGGACTGATGATTGGGAATACCTGGTTTAAAAAGCGAGATATACATAAGTATACTTATGTAAGTAGGAGAGATGGCCAGAGAGCGTCATTGGATTACGTGTTAATTGACAGGCGTGCGAAAGAGAGACTTTTGGATGTTAATGTGCTAAGAGGTGCAACTGGAGGGATGTCTGATCATTATCTTGTGGAGGCTAAGGTGAAGATTTGTATGGGTTTTCAGAAAAGAAGAGTGAATGTTGGGGTGAAGAGGGCGGTGAGAGTAAGTGAGCTTGGGAAAGAGACCTGTGTATATACATACACATGTATATACATACGTCCACACACGCAAATATACATACCTACACAGCTTTCCATGGTTTACCCCAGACGCTTCACATGCCTTGATTCAATCCACTGACAGCACGTCAACCCCGGTATACCACATCGCTCCAATTCACTCTATTCCTTGCCCTCCTTTCACCCTCCTGCATGCTCAGGCCCCGATCACACAAAATCTTTTTCACTCCATCTTTCCACCTCCAATTTGGTGTCCCTCTTCTCCTCGTTCCCTCCACCTCCGACACATATATCCTCTTGGTCAATCTTTCCTCACTCATTCTCTCCATGTGCCCGAACCATTTCAAAACACCCTCTTCTGCTCTCTCAACCACGCTCTTTTTATTTCCACACATCTCTCTTACCCTTACGTTACTTACTCGATCAAACCACCTCACACCACACATTGTCCTCAAACATCTCATTTCCAGCACATCCATCCTCCTGCGCATAACTCTATCCATAGCCCACGCCTCGCAACCATACAACATTGTTGGAACCACTATTCCTTCAAACATACCCATTTTCGCTTTCCGAGATAATGTTCTCGACTTCCACACATTCTTCAAGGCTCCCAGAATTTTCGCCCCCTCCCCCACCCTATGATCCACTTCCGCTTCCATGGTTCCATCCGCTGCCAGATCCACTCCCAGATATCTAAAACACTTCACTTCCTCCAGTTTTTCTCCATTCAAACTCACCTCCCAACTGACTTGACCCTCAACCCTACTGTACCTAATAACCTTGCTCTTATTCACATTTACTCTTAACTTTCTTCTTCCACACACTTTACCAAACTCAGTCACCAGCTTCTGCAGTTTCTCACATGAATCAGCCACCAGCGCTGTATCATCAGCGTACAACAACTATTTCCCGCGTTAGCGAGATTGTGTCAAGAACAGAAGACTGAGACTTAGGTGAGAAAATCCTCACTTGCCCCTTTCTCTGTTCCTTCTTTTAGAAAAGTAAGAACTGGAGGGGAGGATTTCCAGTCCCCCGCTCCCTCCCATATTAGTTGCCTTCTGCGACACGCAGGGAATACGTGGGAAGTATTGTTTCTCCCCTATCCCCAGGGATATCTTTCTTTCATATATATATATATATACATACACACACACACACACACACACACACACACACACACACACACACACACACATACCTTTTTGTCCGCGGGAAAATGAAACACGAAAAGTTCCCAAGTGCACTTTCGTGTAGTGATCACATCATCAGGGGAAATACAAGAAAAATATAAGTCTATTGAAATACGACGAAGAGACGTAGCTAGGACGCCATTTGATAAACAAATGGCGTCCTGCACGCACACACACACACACACACACACACACACACACACACACACACACACGCGCGCGCGCGCGCGCATGCATGCATGCACGTTCATTTGATTAAGTCCTTTGTATTATCATAGATACTATGTACCCAAGTTAAGAAGTTTTGCCCAGGTTGTGAAGGTTCACCTTGGTTGGGAAGGTTTACCCTGGTTGTGAATGTTCACTCAGGTTGGGAAGGTTCACCCAGGTTGTGAAGGATCACCTTGGTTGGGAAGGTTCACCCTGGTTGTGAAGGTTCACCCTGGTTGTGAAGGTTCACCCAGGTTGTGAAGGATCACCTTGGTTGGGAAGGTTCACCCAGGTTGGGAAGGTTCACCCTGGTTGTGAAGGTTCACCTTGGTTGTGAAGGTTCACCCTGGTTGTGAAGGTTCACCCAGGTTGTGAAGGATCACCTTGGTTGGGAAGGTTCACCCAGGTTGGGAAGGTTCACCCTGGTTGTGAAGGTTCACCCTGGTTGTGAAGGTTCACCCAGGTTGTGAAGGATCACCTTGGTTGGGAAGGTTCACCCAGGTTGGGAAGGTTCACCCTGGTTGTGAAGGTTCACCTTGGTTGTGAAGGTTCACCCTGGTTGTGAAGGTTCACCCAGGTTGTGAAGGATCACCTTGGTTGGGAAGGTTCACCCAGGTTGGGAAGGTTCACCCTGGTTGTGAAGGTTCACCCTGGTTGTGAAGGTTCACCCAGGTTGTGAAGGATCACCTTGGTTGGGAAGGTTCACCCAGGTTGGGAAGGTTCACCCTGGTTGTGAAGGTTCACCTTGGTTGTGAAGGTTCACCCTGGTTGGGAAGGTTCACCCAGGTTGTGAAGGTTCACCTTGGTTGGGAAGGTTCACCCTGGTTGTGAAGGTTCACCTTGGTTGTGAAGGTTCACCCTGGTTGGGAAGGTTCACCCAGGTTGTGAAGGTTCACCTTGGTTGGGAAGGTTTACCTTGGTTGTGAATGTTCACCTTGGTTGGGAAGGTTCACCTTGGTTGGGAAGGTTTACCTTGGTTGTGAATGTTCACCTTGGTTGGGAAGGTTCTCCCAGGTTGGGAAGGTTCACTCAGGTTGGGAAGGTTCTCCCAGGGTGGGAAGGTTCACTCAGGTTGGGAAGGTTCTCCCAGGGTGGGAAGGTTCACCCAGGTTGGGAAGGTTCTCCCAGGTTGGGAAGGTTCACCTTGGTTGGGAAGGTTCTCCCAGGGTGGGAAGGTTCACCTTGGTTGGGAAGGTTCACCCAGGTTGGGAAAGTTCACCCAGGTTGGGAAGGTTCACCCAGGTTGGGAAGGTTCACCCAGGTTGGGAAGGTTCACCCAGGTTGGGAAAGTTCACCCAGGTTGGGAAGGTTCACCCAGGTTGGGAAGGTTCACCCAGGTTGTGAAGGTTCACCCAGGTTGGGAAGGTTCACCCAGGTTGTGAAGGTTCACCCAGGTTGGGAAGGTTCACCCAGGTTGGGAAGGTTCACCCAGGTTGGGAAGGTTCACCCAGGTTGGGAAGGTTCACCCAGGTTGGGAAGGTTCACCTTGGTTGGGAAGGTTCACCCAGGTTGGGAAGGTTCACCCAGGTTGGGAAAGTTCACCCAGGTTGGGAAGGTTCACCTTGGTTGAGAAGGTTCACCCAGGTTCGGAAGGTTCACCCAGGTTGGGAAGGTTCACCTTGGTTGGGAAGGTTCACCCAGGTTCGGAAGGTTCACCCAGGTTGGGAAGGTTCACCCAGGTTGTGAAGGTTCACCCAGGTTGGGAAGGTTCACCCTGGTTGAGAGAGAACCTCTGAAGAGTGTCCAGTGTTACCTTCGGTGTGGGTGATTTTTAAACCCCTTGAGAGAGCTTCCCTCTTGTTACTTTGGATAGATAATTCATATTAACATCCTCTCTCAGGGAGAGTCGGATGCCTTATAGATTTTTGAACACGCACATCCCACCCATCTATTCCCTTTATCTACTTCTTCACACCTGTAGATAGGTCCTGTTCATTCAGGTAACTGTTTCTTTCCAAGTACTCTCATTTACCTCCCTTTATGTTTATTACTGTGGGTATATATTTGTGCACGTTAGTTTATTGTGTAGTAGTAGTAGTGGTAGTAGTAGTAGTAATAGTAGTAGTAGTAGTAGTAGTAGTAGTAGTAGTAGTAGTAGTGGTAGTAGTAGTAGTAGTAGTGGTAGTAGTAGTGGTGGGTGAGGCTGAGGACGACCTGTGTGTAGGGTCGTGCGAGTCGTAGGGGTGACGGCCGCCTTACAGAGATGAGGCTGCTGCCCTTGGACGGAGGAGGGCGGGAGGGAGGAGTTGAAGGTCAGAATAATAACAGTTGTGGGATTCTTCCCCCACAATGGCGGGAGGGGTGGGTAGGTAGGTAGGTGAGGCAGCCGGTGGGAACAATGCAGGTGGTGGTGCGTGGAGGCGGCGGCGGCGGAGGCGGTGAGAGGCCTCAACACTGCCCAGGCTGCCCACAACCCTTGCCATCCGCCTTCCCCGGCGTTAACTCGACTCTTTCTCCCCATTCATAGGAGACGCACGATGGCCGGCTGAAGCCTAAGTATCTTCCAGCCGAATCCTATGTATCTTCCAGTTGAAGCTTTAGTATCTTCCAGCTGAAGCTTTAGTATCTTCCAGCTGAAGCCAGTCAGGATATGAACTTCTCGTTGCATAGTGTCCAAGGAAAATGTCGTCCAATATAACCATTGCAGGTGTCGTGTCACTCCACACTTCACGTGTCCTCGTTAAAGAATTTACAGTTGCGAGTTTTTCATCCTCATTTTGAGTCCTCAGCCGTGTCTTCTTACCTTCATAAAGACGTCGAAGTAACATCGTACCTTCAGATTTGTAGTGGATGTGGCTTTGTATGTTCGTAACTGCCTCCAGTCCTGGGTGGATGTCAGGTGACCTCAGTACAGCTCAGCCTCGAGGTTTGAAGAGGAGGTTGCTCTTACTCGAAAACGTCCTCCCCTGAAACAGTGGTAAGTGGCAGGCCCGGAAGTTCAAGGTGTACGGCGGTCGACGGCCAGTTGGCCAGCTGCCAGACGTCTCTTGGATGCTGTCTTATGTCAGTTTCCAGCCACAGTGTTTTTTTGGTGCAGGGCGCGGCTTGCACGATCGGCCGGGATGTAGTGAACCCTGTAATGTGACAGGTGGACATATCCCGCTGGGTATGGTGTCCTGACATCAGTCGGACATCTGTCTTGCCTCAAGAACACATACACACACACACAGGCTGATGGAGATCGAGAGTCGTAGAGACTCGAAGTTCCTCGCGTGTATACTCTAGAATTTCCTGCACTACCATATCATGGGGCATATGATACATTATCTAGATGATATATTGCTTAAGTTTGTGGAAGAAGAGGGGACAAGAGGGCGATCAGAGGTGGACAGGACTCTGTGAGGAAATGCCACCTCTGCTACATAGAGTATGTTGTTCATCTGGTCACTTGAGGAAGGCAAGTGTCGTGCCTGTCTTTCAAGAAAGATGATTGGAAAACCGTTTCAGGGACAGCAGACCCGTCTCCTTAACAAGTGTAATCAGAAAGCAGATGGACGACTATTTGCATAGGAGACGCCGCCCAACTGGTCGGAGGTGGCACCGTCGGAGATCAAAGCGATAGATGGTTAGACCGAGTATTTCCTGGTCTGCCTGAAAACTCTCAATATGATACCACACATAAAGGACACACGTTAGAGGAGCATTCTTGAAGTGGGCTGAGATCAACGTTGGCGTGCCGCAAGGCCCCGTCTTGAGCCTTCGCTCTTGTTATTCGTAACTGACTCGCCGGAAAGACTGTAGACTCTCACCCGAACGTGTTTCTAGATGAAGCCAAGGTCATTGGAGACGTAAAAGAATGAATATGATTGCATGGACTTACAAGGGGACCAAGACATGCTCCACAGTTGATTTGGTGAATGGTTTCATGAGATCTGATCCGAATAAGGGCAAAGGAATGAGGATGGGACTCGTTGAAGGAATGCCTGGGTTCGATTAATTGGGAACAGATGCAGAATTTCACAACAGGATGATTGTAAAGGAGGCAGATGTATGAATCGCAAGTGTACAACTGTACTGCGCTGTACCAGTATGAAACTACGGTTGGATTAATTACGTTGGTCTGTCATGATAAGCCTCCCAAGCTCGCCTTTTTTTCATGTAAATGACGTACCAGACTTTAGGATACTTTTACAGGATTATCGCTGGTGTCTTGTATTTATAGTGAAGTTCACCGCTTACCAGTAATTTCATGAGGTACGTATAACATGATCCTCGAGGAGCCTGTGTTGAGGAAGACTGTGAGGGAGAGGCGTCTGGACGCAGTGGTTTTTTTTTTTTTTTACATACATAACACATTACGTGGTTAGATCACAGTTCTGAGGGAGATATACATGATATGATTTTATGTGGTTATATCGTAGCTCTGAAGGAGAAAATTAACTAACTGCATTTGAGAGCATGCATTGGTTTAGTGTTATCAGTCTTACGTAAACATAATTTTGAGATTTAGTTAAACATATAATTTTGAGAATTAGTAGAATAATTTTGATTTTTTGCATTGAATTTGATAATTGTGCATTTGTTACATCCTGTGTGTTTGTCATCAGTCTTCATTCGAATAAGAAGAAATAATCTCGGTTACTCTACTCATCACACCAGGTGATCGTACTGATACAGTCGCGAAGATATGCTAAAGCCTTTCTTTTAAAGTTACACTTTTGTTTTTCGAACAATAATACTGATCCCTTAAAAGTATCAGTCGTCACAGAATACGCAGATTACGTCGCATAAGAGAGCTATGTGTTTCAGCTCGACTCTGTGTGTGTTGCGGGGGCCGTCTCTGTACCAGCGGTTGGTCATGTCTGTTGCTGTGGCAGATCCTTATGGTCACGGCCATGAGGTGGCCTGAGCAGTCCTCCTGAGGCAGGTCTTGTATACGCACGTGTGTGTGTGTGTTCAGCATTCACCAGGTGTGTTCCTTACTCACCAGGTCATCTGGATAGAAATGGGTGATTAAACCATGTTGGTTGGTTGGGTTATCATCACCTGCTAAGGTCATGAAGGCTGTCTCTAGCCAAAAATATCCTTAAGGCTTTCGTCAGATGTGAAGAATAACTGTAAGGTAATACATACAGTGTCACAGTGTAGATGGCCCGCGGAACCAGTCAGGTCCTGCTTCCATGAATGTATTTCTTCTGGTCAATTTAAACCAAAGTTGTACAGAACGTATGTAGTATACACACCTCACCTCAGCAAGTATTTTACGCATGACTTCTGTAGATTTACAGGACTACAAGATGTTTATCCTAAAAAAAAAATGTGGGATGTTCATTTGTCTGTGTGTGTAATATATGTGCATCGAGACGGTCCGAGAGGATATTATCAACAAGTGTAAGAAGGGTATAAAAACCTTCGGTGCAAATTCAGTGCTGGCGTCCTTGTAGTGAAGTTAGCTCCCTCGAGTTTTCTTGTTTAGGTTTGTGTGAATTTATGAAGAATATATGGATTTTTTTAAATTTGTTTGGAATCTTTTCTGATTTTTGTAAGCGTATGTTAGGTAACGTAAACTTGTGTGATACTGATTGATTTAAAAAAGATGCTTATTCTACCTGATAATTAAACGGAAATGAAATAGAATCACTTTTAATGTGTATCAGACTGTTTGGTGTCCTGTTCCCTGACCTTTGTGTTCGTATAACCGACTTGGAAAAAAAAAAGAAGATGGTTTTAGACGCTTCCTAAAAAATTCCTTTTCATGTAGAGGATTACGTCGGGTTACCCCAACACTGCTTATCCATTGTTGTAAACATACCTGCAGTGCAGGTCTCCTTTGTTATACATATATGTATATATTTGTTAAGACTTAACTACGTTGCGTTTCTCTTTTGAAATAATATTTTGCTGTTGACATTTTAATGCTGCAAGAGTAATGTTGTGTTTTCTGTGGGCAGTAATTGTGAGCTGGACGTTATAATTAAAGGTCTTTTGGCTGGAGGAGTGGAAACACCGTGGCAGTTGGCCACAGTGTAGCAATTCAAAAACTTGTATGATAGGAGAGATTTTTCAAGAGATGGGGGCCACACCACGAGTCTACACCTCCCTCACCGTACGGTACAAATATAGATGGTTGAAGCTACCCGTGAGGAGCAACACCAACATGGGTTCCTGGGAGATCACCTTGGCGGCCAGCAACCCCCCCCCCCGAGACAGATAAGATAATCGCGCTTTCAGAACCCCATCATACGTCCTGTTCTTAATGGCTGCTCGTAACGTTTAATGTGGTTGTATTTATCGTGATGTTACGCTTATTTGTAACCTCCTCAGTCACTTTGTGACGAGGCTTTTTCCTGGCGAATACAATTGTTGGAGCGTGGTTCCTGCAGATCACTTACGTGTCTCCGCCTGCATGACGTTGATGATTATTTAGTGGCGCCTGTGTGAAATTGGCAAAAGTTTAACCCATAAACGGTAGACCGAACCATGGGAAGGGGTGTTGAGGACGTGAAGACTCCTCAGTTGGTTTATGGATGCTAGGCTAGAGTGATTAGATCTGTATGCTGGGAGATCAGTGATGAAGTGATGGAAGACTTTACGAGATGGAACGTAAGTTCGAGGAAGGAGTGGTCCACCCATCAAGAGATTACAGCAATGGACAGATTAAAGAGAAAAGTGGAAGTGAGTTTGCAAAGTAGCAGGGAGAAGGATGAATGACGGAAGTTGGGAAGTCGGAGATGTATGCCAGACTATAGGAAAATACCAAGAGATAAAATTCCTCCAAAGAAAGGGAGACCAGCTGTGAGTCAAGTAGGAAATTATGTTACCAGAAGACCTTACCTAAAGCATTCAAACTAATGACAAGAGAAACTGTAAAATGTAAGATGTTGGTGAGAGCAAATACAGAGAAGAGAATCAATAACTTGATATACATTAATATATTGGAAAGGATCACAGTTTTGCGCGTGATCAACATGTTCCTATGAGTCCACGGGGAAAATGAAACACGATAAGTTCCCAAGTGCATTTCGAGTAATAATCGCATGTTTACCAAATGGCGTCCTAGCTTCGTCTCTTCGATGTATATCAACTGACTTATATTTCTGTCTTGTGTCTCCCCTGATGATGTGATTATTATACGAAAGTGCACTTCGGAACTTATCGTGTTTCATTTTCTCCGTGGACTCATAGGAACATTAAGATATATTATTAGTTTCAGCGGTTTCCCTTCTAGATAGAAAAAATGTATTTTCATTTCGTGTTCTTTACTGCATATTTCACCTGTGTTACCTCCCACAACCAGCAGGAAAATAATAGTTTCCGATTTTAACCTGTAGCGTTTCCATGTTTCCCTGTGAAGCCCTCACTAGTCCACATCGAAGTCCAGCATCAGCTGTTAATTGTGTATCACACCCGAAGACGCCGGGTTCCGTGCTTTTCTCCTTCTACTTCTGTCATCTGTGGGAGACTATTGAAAAGCTGTCAATATGTCATTTAGTCTCCGGTGTTAAACCAATCGGAAACCCCATTTTCTTACGAAAAATCCAAATTTACGGTCACGAGACAACGCGATGGCCAGCCTAGGTAAAGGGAATGTTGATTTAAGGCCTCCGACCATCCTAGCACCAACACTGGTACTGCTCCTCGCCTGTGGCGCCTTCGCGCGTTCCCTGTGGAAGGAATTGTCGAATTAGGGAGAGGTGTTAGTTACATGGTTACAGATTTCTGTTTCCCTGCTCATGATATGCCACTTGTACCCTCTCTTCCAGCCAGTGTCATTCCACTCATTGGCCTTATCGTCCGTCTTTAGAGTGTAGGTTCCACACACACACACACACACACACACACTCACGTACTAGAAGGGTGTCCACAGGTGGCCATCACATCTTATTCACTTGTTTTCGTGAGGTTATCGTTGTGAAAAAAAAATTATGGTCACGAAATATAATAATACTAGGAAAAAATTATATATATATATATATATATATATATATATATATATATATATATATATATATATATATATATATATATGTGAGAGAGTATCATTAAATTTTAGGGAGAATAAAAAGATGTTCTGGAAGGAGGTAAATAAAGTGCGTAAGACAAGGGAGCAAATGGGAACTTCAGTGAAGGGCGTAAATGGGGAGGTGATAACAAGTGATGGTGATGTGAGAAGGAGATGGAATGAGTATTTTGAAGGTTTGTTGAATGTGTCTGATGACAGAGTGGCAGATATAGGGTGTTTTGGTCGAGGTGGTGTGCAAAGTGAGAGGGTTAGGGAAAATGATTTGGTAAACAGAGAAGAGGTAGTAAAAGCTTTGCGGAAGATGAAAGCCGGCAAGGCAGCAGGATTGGATGGTATTGCAGTGGAATTTATTAAAAAGGGGGGTGACTGTATTGTTGATTGGTTGGTAAGGTTATTTAATGTATGTATGACTCATGGTGAGGTGCCTGAGGATTGGCGGAATGCGTGCATAGTGCCATTGTACAAAGGCAAAGGGGATAAGAGTGAGTGCTCAAATTACAGAGGTATAAGTTTGTTGAGTATTCCTGGTAAATTATATGGGAGGGTATTGATTGAGAGGGTGAAGGCATGTACAGAGCATCAGATTGGGGAAGAGCAGTGCGGTTTCAGAAGTGGTAGAGGATGTGTGGATCAGGTGTTTGCTTTGAAGAATGTATGTGAGAAATACTTAGAAAAGCAAATGGATTTGTATGTAGCATTTATGGATCTGGAGAAGGCATATGATAGAGTTGATAGAGATGCTCTGTGGAAGGTATTAAGAATATATGGTGTGGGAGGCAAGTTGTTAGAAGCAGTGAAAAGTTTTTATCGAGGATGTAAGGCATGTGTACGTGTAGGAAGAGAGGAAAGTGATTGGTTCTCAGTGAATGTAGGTTTGCGGCAGGGGTGTGTGATGTCTCCATGGTTGTTTAATTTGTTTATGGATGGGGTTGTTAGGGAGGTAAATGCAAGAGTCCTGGAAAGAGGGGCAAGTATGAAGTCTGTTGGGGATGAGAGAGATTGGGAAGTGAGTCAGTTGTTGTTCGCTGATGATACAGCGCTGGTGGCTGATTCATGTGAGAAACTGCAGAAGCTTGTGACTGAGTTTGGTAAAGTGTGTGGAAGAAGAAAGTTAAGAGTAAATGTGAATAAGAGCAAGGTTATTAGGTACAGTAGGGTTGAGGGTCAAGTCAATTGGGAGGTGAGTTTGAATGGAGAAAAACTGGAGGAAGTGAAATGTTTTAGATATCTGGGAGTGGATCTGTCAGCGGATGGAACCATGGAAGCGGAAGTGGATCATAGGGTGGGGGAGGGGGCGAAAATTTTGGGAGCCTTGAAAAATGTGTGGAAGTCGAGAACATTATCTCGGAAAGCAAAAATGGGTATGTTTGAAGGAATAGTGGTTCCA
Organism: Panulirus ornatus; assembly: GCF_036320965.1. Classification (NCBI taxonomy): domain Eukaryota; kingdom Metazoa; phylum Arthropoda; class Malacostraca; order Decapoda; family Palinuridae; genus Panulirus; species Panulirus ornatus. Next base: position 16,066,015 of record NC_092282.1, read on the forward strand.
ACAATGCTGTATGGTTGCGAGGCGTGGGCTATGGATAGAGTTGTGCGCAGGAGGATGGATGTGCTGGAAATGAGATGTTTGAGGACAATGTGTGGTGTGAGGTGGTTTGATCGAGTAAGTAACGTAAGGGTAAGAGAGATGTGTGGAAATAAAAAGAGCGTGGTTGAGAGAGCAGAAGAGGGTGTTTTGAAATGGTTTGGGCACATGGAGAGAATGAGTGAGGAAAGATTGACCAAGAGGATATATGTGTCGGAGGTGGAGGGAACGAGGAGAAGAGGGAGACCAAATTGGAGGTGGAAAGATGGAGTGAAAAAGATTTTGTGTGATCGGGGCCTGAACATGCAGGAGGGTGAAAGGAGGGCAAGGAATAGAGTGAATTGGAGCGATGTGGTATACAGGGGTTGACGTGCTGTCAGTGGATTGAATCAAGGCATGTGAAGCGTCTGGGGTAAACCATGGAAAGCTGTGTAGGTATGTATATTTGCGTGTGTGGATGTGTGTATGTACATGTGTATGGGGGGGGGGCCATTTCTTTCGTCTGTTTCCTTGCGCTACCTCGCAAACGCGGGAGACAGCGACCAAGTATAAAAAAAAAAAAAAAAAAAAAAAAAATATATATATATATATATATATATATATATATATATATATATATCATTGTGTTCCGGAGGAACTTGAATGTCTCGAAACGTTTCCAGTTCATTGTCATTTTAAGATGTATGATCTGGCAACTTTATTACATGGAAATTCAGAGACTAAGTAATAACAGTGTTAACACTGGATAAAGTAAGTAAATAAAGTAACTATATATATATATATATATATATATATATATATATATATATATATATATATATATATATATATAGATAGATAGATAGATAGATAGATAGATAGATAGATAGATAGATGGATCGATAAAGCTCTTCAACACGCCTTCACGACATTTGAGCATGATAGCCTGACCTTTCACCAAACTCATATGGGTTAGGTCAAAGTTCACGCCATCACATAAGCATATAAGAGTTGCTGTCCAAACCATACATTGGGCCAGTGTGTACTACCACCCAGTGCCCTGGAACAGCTGAGCCAGCAGTGATGTACTCTCCCTCCTACTGTCTTTTCCTCGTCATATAATCTTTCTGCCTTCATGTATCAGGTCTACAGACACCCACGCCTCCTTGATTACTACTCTCTTCTTTCTTTTCTTACTGTATTTCTCTCACCCGAGATGGTCTTGAGTGCCGCATGGTTTGCTCCTGCCAGGGTGGTCACGTAGAAGAAAAAAAAATAATGAATACATCATTCGTTTTCGTGCATTACTGTTACATGGAAAGATTTTGTGGAAGTCTGTGCCGGTGGACGTGGCCGGCTTCCTGAGCGCTGCGGATGCCCCCCCCCCCCTTCCCATGGAAGGCGGGTTTTTCTCCATGAAAGAGTCCTGGTGTTACATAGGATCTCTTTCCAGGGGCTTGTGCGGCCTAAGGCTACGCCACTTGCAGTAGTAGGGAATTTGAACTCCTTGGAAGTGAGGTCTTTGACAATGCAGAGTCCAATAGCACACACGCAAACAAACATTTATATATATATATATATATATATATATATATATATATATATATATATATATATATATATATATATATTGTGTGTGTGTGTGTGTATGTATGTGGGTGGGTTGGGCCATTCTTTCGTCTGTTTCCTTGCGCTACCACGCTAACGCGGGAGACAGCGACAAAGTATAAAATGAAAAAAAAAAATATATATATCTTTCTTTTCTTTCTTTCAAACTATTCGCCATTTCCTGCGTTAGCAAGGTAGCGTTAAGAACAGACGACTGGGCCTCTGAGGGAATATCCTCACCTGGCCCCCTTCAATATATATATATATATATATATATATATATATATATATATATATATATATATATATATATCCCTGGGGATAGGGGATTAAGAATACTTCCCACGTATTCCCTGCGTGTCGTAGAAGGCGACTAAAAGGGGAGGGAGCGGGGGGCTGGAAATCCTCCCCTCTCGTTTTTTTTTTTTTTTTTCCAAAAGAAGGAACAGAGGGGGCCAGGTGAGGATATTCCAAAAAAGGCCCAGTCCTCTGTTCTTAACGCTACCTCGCTAATGCGGGAAATGGCGAATAGTTTAAAAGAAAAAAAAGAATATATATATATATATATATATATATATATATATATATATATTGTGTGTGTGTGAAATGTGATAATATCTGTAAAAATCGTAGAAATAGGAAGAGCATTTATTAGACAATTATATTTTAGTTATATTAATATTTTAATGTGCAACCTCGCTGACGCGGGAAACGGCGAACATATACGAGAAAGATCATTGTATACGTAAGTGTTGGCGGGCTGCGCCCACAAGAGGTTAGGTTGCGAGTGTAAATTCCGCTTTGGTGAGGCTGTACCACTGGTAGTACAGTCTTGTCAAAGTATTTATCAGTCCAAAGGAGTCTAGATTTCCCTGCTGTTGGAAGGAGCGCAGACTTGAGCTGCAGGGGCCTCTGCAAAGGCCTTGGGCAACTCCAGGACTTTAATAGACATTGCTCCTTGGGATATGGATATATATATATATATATATATATATATATATATATATATATATATATATATATATATATATATATATTATAAAGAAAAATTAATCACGAAAGCACTTGGATCTTCCTGCTTCAAGTACTAGCACACTCCTGGATCACGTATTCTTTTGTGATTTATCTATTCTCTGACTATCTACCTATCTATCTTTCTATACACACACACACACGGGCCACGATAGTGTAAGTTGTTAGCGTTACTGACCACGAGTCAGCACGGGCGAACTTGGGGTCTGACTTGCTTGGGTTCCAGTCCTGGGCGTGACTCTCGGATGTTCGTCCTGCCCTCGGGGTTGGTCCATATTCGGGTACCTGGTTCAGGCTGGGGTGTGTCTGTGTTTACATACACAGGAGTAGAGACATGATGTATATATGTGAGGTTAAGAGACGGTCCAACACGAGTGTAAAACTCTCCCGGTAACACACAAATAGTAATCACATGAACACACACACACACACACACTATATATATATATATATATATATATATATATATATATATATATATATATATATATATATATATATATATATATATATTTATATGTATGCATGTGTGTGTGTGTGTGTGTGTGTGTGTGTGTGTGTGTGTGTGTCGTCGTCGTCGTCATCGTCGTGGATCATTTCACCCCAAAGGAGCCTACCTCACCTTGCTGCAGGAGCCTCGTGGTCATGTATACAAATCTGCAAACAGTATCGTATGCCATAAATCTTTCTTGCAACGTGATTCCTTTTGTTTGTTCTGGTCCCGTGTAAGTCAGTTTCACAGGTATGTATGTATGTTGATCACAACATGGTGTGTGCCAGGCTCCCAGACGGCCGTAATCCTGACCTACACCACTGTAAGGGTGTGGGGGGTGTGTGTCTTGTGCCAACATGGACTCTCCTGCAAGGCGGGTGAGCTGGGCGGAATATCCTGAGCGGCAGCGGGAGGAGGAGGAGGAGGAGGAGGACACTTTCTCCCTGGCTGGTCTCGTCTCGTCTGACACTTGGGAGGGCGTTAGCACCAGACGCCACGTAACCCGAGACTTCTGATTGGTTAATTCCTCCTCCGCTCACATGGCAGCTCTCGATCCCTTCGGTTTCCTCGTTATGGAGACGGGATGTTGTTGTGTACGTCGAGGCTGGCTGGTCTCGTCTCGTCTGACACTTGGGAGGGCGTTAGCACCAGACGCCACGTAACCCGAGACTTCTGATTGGTTAATTCCTCCTCCGCTCACATGGCAGCTCTCGATCCCTTCGGTTTCCTCGTTATGGAGACGGGATGTTGTTGTGTACGTCGAGGCTGCTGGTGCTAGGTTAGTGCCCATGAAGACCAATCCAGATTTGACCAGTTTTTCCAGGTTGCCAACCTCGGACTAGCAGTCGCATTCTGGATACTTTAATGGTTTCATTTTGAACGGTTTATTTCCTTTGCCATAAGACGGTTTAAGTTATTTGTTATGTTCTGTCGTTGTTTTTTCGTTAGTTGATGATGGCCGTGTCCGTTTGTCCGTGGCCAGACACGAGGCTTGGCAGGCCGTGTTATGTTTCCTGGAGGAGGCAACACCAGCCTGGCCGGACGCTGTTGCCAAGCGCCTCCCGCCGCTCTGACCAGGCTTTGTTTAAATCCCCTTCAGCACGACGACTTAACCCACTCAGCATGACTACATGACCCCCTGGAGCACGACTATATAATCCATTGAACACGACCACTGTAACTCTCATGTGGACGGCAAACGACTCCTAGCTCCCTGGAGCACGAAGACTCGACGCCGTGAGTACGAACGACGACGTAACCCCTTTTGTACGACGACTTAAACCTTTGGCGTACGTTAACAGGTCGTAGGTTACGATGACTGCAGCCATCGTACTTAACGGGTTAAATTGTCGTTCTGAGATGAGGGAGTCGATCCAGACCACAGGTTTGTCGCCACAGCAGCTGCAGGGGTCTGTTACTCGGCCGGTATGGGGGGAAGTAGTGTACCATGATCACTCGTCTTGCCAGTGTGACAAGATGACTCCAAGAGTCTGGTGGATGACGCCCCCGGCCAGAGTGGGTGTGGCGGGGAAGCTTCGCTTCGGATAGCTCTTCCGCTCGTGTTTTTGGTGGCGTGTGAGCCTCGTCCCTTGAGTACGACCTCACGACCCTCCATGCATGACGGTACGATCCCTCAGCACGACGGTACGATCCCATGAACGCGACGCTGCCTTTATAGAACAACGGTACAGCCCTTAACGTGTGATTGGTCTGGCCTTTGGTCGTTCCGTCGTGCTCAAGGGCTGTGCCGGAGTCTGCGGGGGTCACGCCACGTATGTAGGGAGGGAGGTAGGATGGAGGGTTACCCCGGCCACAGACCAGTGATTGGGTATAGCCATAATACTCGTCTGTGTGTATGTGGAGGTTGAGTATAGCCATTATACTCGTCTGTGTATATAGGGAGGTTGGTATAGCCATTATACTCCCACACTGCTGACCACACTCCCCACACTCCACCTTGCTGACCACACTCCCCACCTTGCTGGCCACACTCCCCACACTGCAGACCACTCTCCCCACACTGCTGACCACCCTCCCCACACTGCTGACCACCCTCCCCACATTGCTGACCACGCAACCACACACTGGTGGCCACACTCCCCAAGCTGCTGACCACCCTCCCCACACTGCTGACCACCCTCTCCACACTGCTGACCACCCTCCCCACACTGCTGACCACACTCCCCATACTACTGACCACCCTCCTCAAGCTACTGACCACCCTCCCCACACTGCTGACCACCCTCCCCAAGCTGCTGACCACACTCCCCACACTGCTGACCACACTCCCCACACTGCTGACCACCCTCTCCACACTGTTGACCACACTCCCCACACTGCTGACCACACACCTCACACTGCAGACCACACTCCCCACACTGCACACCACTCTCCCCACACTCTCCACCTTGCTGACCAGACTCCCCACACTGCTGACCACCCTCCCCACACTGCTGACCACACTCCCCACACTGCTGACCACCCTCCCCACACTGCTGACCACCCTCTCCACACTGCTGACCACACTCCCCACACTGCTGACCACACACCCCACACACTGCTAACCACACACCTCACACTGCTGACCACACACCTCACACTGCTAACCACCCTCCCCTCTGCTGACCACCCTTCCCACACTCCTGACCACCCTCCCCACACTGCTTACCACACACCCCACATTGCTGACCACCCTCCCCACACTGCTGACCACCCTCCCCACACTGCTGACCACGCAACCACACACTGGTAGCCACCCTCCCCAAGCTGCTGACCACCCTCCCCACACTGCTGACCACACTATTCACACTGCTGACCACCCTCTCCACACTGCTGACCACACTCCCCACACTGCTGACCACACACCCCACACTGCTGACCACACACCCCACACTGCTGACCACCCTTCCCACACTCCTGACCACCCTCCCCACACTGCTGACCACACTATTCACACTGCTGACCACCCTCTCCACACTACTGACCACCCTCTCCACACTGCTGACCACACTCCCCACACTACTGACCACACACCCCACACTGCTGACCACCCTCCCCACACTGCTGACCACCCTCCTCACACTGCTGACCACCCTCTCCACACTGCTGACCACACTCCCCACACTGCTGACCACACACCCCACACTGCTGACCACACACCCCACACACTGCTAACCACACACCTCACACTGCTGACCACACACCTCACACTGCTAACCACCCTCCCCTCTGCGACCACCCTTCCCACACTCCTGACCACCCTCCACACACTGCTCGAGCGCACGCCCTCCCCACACGGCTGACTACCCTTCCCCGCACTGCTGGACACAACTCTTCACACTGCTGACCACCCTACCCACACTGCTGACCATCCTTCCCACACTGCTAGCCACTTTCCCACTCTGCTGACCACACTCCCCACACTGCTGACCACCCTCCACACACTGCTTGACCACTCCTCCCACACTGCTGTTCCACCCTCCCACACACTGCTGACCACCCTCCCTCACTGCTGACCAGCCCTCCCCACACTGCTGACCACTCCTCCTCACACTGGCTGACCAACCCACTCCACACTGCTGACCACACTCCCCACACACTGCTAACCACACACCTCACACTGCTGACCACACACCTCACACTGCTAACCACCCTCCCCTCTGCGACCACCCTTCCCACACTCCTGACCACCCTCCACACACTGCTGACCACCCTCCCCACACTGCTGACTACCCTCCCCGCACTGCTGATCACACTCCCCACACTGCTGACCACCCTACCCACACTGCTGACCATCCTTCCCACACTGCTAAGCCCGTTTTCCCACTGCTGCTGACCACACTCCCCACCACTGCTGAACCACACCTCCACACACGCTGACCACCCTCCACACTGCTGTCCCTCCCTCCCCACACTGCTGACCACCCTCCCCTCACTGCTGACCACCCCCCCCTCCCATACTGCTGACCACCCTCCCCACACTGCTGTCCACCCTCCCACACTGCTGACCACCCTCCCCACACTGCTGACCACCCTCCACACACTGCTGACCACCCTCCCCACACTGCTGTCCACCCTCCCCACACTGCTGACCACCCTCCCCTCATACTGCTAGCCACTTTTTCCACACTGCTGACCACACTCCCCACATTGCTGACCACTCCCCACACTGCTGATCACCCTCCTCACTGCTGACCACCCTCCCCACACTGCTGACTACCCTCCCCACACTGCTGGCCACCCTCCCCACACTGCTGACCACCCTCCCCTCACTGCTGACCACCCTCCCCATACTGCTAGCCACTTTTCCCACACTGCTGACCACACTCCCCACACTGCTGACCACCCTCCCCTCACTGCTGGCCACCCTCCCCACACTGCTGACCACCCTCCCCTCACTGCTCACCACCCTCCCCACACTGCTGACCACACACCCCACAATGCTAACCACACTCCCCACACTGTTGACCAAGCTCTCAGTTTTCTTCATAGTCCGCAAATAAAAAAGAATATGTATCCGTCTCCACACGAGTGAGTGACTGGTTCATAGTGACTCGTGTGTGTGTGTGTGTGTGTGTGTGTGTGTGTGTGTGTGTGTACGATGTTGTAACTTTCGTGAGCGGACACGGGAACTGCTGCCAGTATGACGCTTGCTTGATGGTGATTACCTCATGATTATTGTGGTCAACGTTGGATTCTTCCACATATGTATGTTACCCTCAGATGGAATGTACACACACACACACACACACACACACACACACACACACACACACACACACACACGGTGTAATGTTTAGAACGCTACTGACTATGAGTCAGCAAGGGCTAGTCTTGAGGGTCGAGACCCGCTACGGTTCGAATCCTTGGGCGTGGCAGTCGGCCTACACCCAACCCAGATGTTCATCCTCCCCTCGGGGCTGGTCGATAAATGAGTACCCGGCTTAGGCTGGCGTGTGTGTGTGTGTGCGTGCGTGCGTGTATAACACGTAGGAGTAAAGACATGGTATAGATATATTTTATTTTCTTTCAAACTATTCGCCATTTCCCGTGTTAGCGAGGTAGCGTTAAGAACAGAGGACTGGGCCTTTGAAGGAATATCCTCACCTGGCCCCCTTCTCTGTTTCTTCTTTTGGAAAATTAAGAAAAAAAAAAAGAGAGAGGGGAGGATTTCCAGTCCCCCGCTCCCTCCCCTTTTAGTCGCCTTCTACGACACGCAGGGAATACGTGGGAAGTATTGTTTCTCCCCTATCCCCAGGGATGATATATATATATATATATATATATATATATATATATATATATATATATATATATATATATATATATATATGTATATATATATATATATATATATATATATATATATATATATATATATATATATATATATATATATGAGTAAGAGACGGGGCAGCACCAATGCGAAAGTCTTTCCCCGTAACACTCAGTAACCACAAAGAAGCATGAGTCACCGGCTGGTGTGGAGACTGCTGCAGGAGTGGCACCTGGGGGGGTCGAGCTGCTGGCCAGCCGCACGACCTCCCCCACCCATGACAGGTGTGTCAGCCAGGCTGGTTGGCCACCGCTGGCTGGCACACACCCCCTCCACCCACGGCACAAGCTGTAATTATTGGTAATAAAAAGTAACTCGCTAACTAAACGTGAATAATCCCCCGTGACTGGTATTAATTTAGGCGTTGGTGCTTCTTGATTATTTGGTGTGAGTGATGGTGATGATGGGAGAACGTAAAGGTGGTTTACTTGTGGTCCACAACCACGAGACCCAAAGAGATCAGATTGTGTCTCAGCTTCTCCAGTAAAAGTTGGCTCGGGTTTGGTAAAGAAAGTAACGAGTTGTATGGTAATGGTTGACCACCGCTTCGTTTAGTTTCGTTTACTTTGGACCCGTATGATGATGGCAAGTGGTTATAGTTTCGTTTACTTTGGACCCGTATGATGGATTGTTGGTGGCAAGTGATTAAATGTCTTCTCACTCTAGCTAGTTCTTGACATCTCCTGAGAGGGAGATGGAGTAGCACATAACACCAGCAGGCACCACAGCTCTGGTCCTGCCAGGTCCTTCAGCCCTACACCAACAATGGTGGCCAGGTCTGCCGGTCCCCTCCCCAACAATTTGTATGGTGTCGGGGGCCGTGTCCTTCAGCCCCACACCCAACACTGGTGGAGATGGTCGGGTCTTCCGGCCTCACACCAACTGTTGGTGGTGGCCGGGTTTTCCAACCCCACGCCAACACTGTTGGTGGTGGCCGGGTTCTCCAACCCCACACCAACACTGTTGGTGGTGGCCGGGTTCTCCAACCCCACAACAACACTATTGGTGGTGACCGGGTTCTCCAACCCCACACCAACACTGTTGGTGGTGGCCTCGTTATCCAACCCCACACCAACACTGTTGGTGGTGGCCTGGTTCTCCAACCCCACACCAATACTGTTGGTGGTGGTCGGGTTCTCCAACCCCACACCAACACTGTTGGTGGTGGCCGGGTTCTCCAACCCCACACCAACACTGTTAGTGGTGGCCGGGTTCTCCATCCCCACACCAACACTGTTGGTGGTGGGCGGGTTCTCCATCCCCACACCAACACTGTTGGTGGTGGGCGGGTTCTCCATCCCCACACCAACACTGTTGGTGGTGGCCGGGTTCTCCATCCCCACACCAACACTGTTGGTGGTGGCCGGGTTCTCCATCCCCACACCAACACTGTTAGTGGTGGCCTGGTTCTCCAACCCCACACCAACACTGTTAGTGGTGGCCGGGTTCTCCATCCCCACACCAATACTGTTGGTGGTGGTCGGGTTCTCCAACCCCACACCAACACTGTTGGTGGTGGCCGGGTTCTCCATCCCCACACCAACACTGTTGGTGGTGGCCTGGTTCTCCATCCCCACACCAACACTGTTGGTGGTGGCCGGGTTCTCCAACCCCACACCAACACTGTTGGTGGTGGCCGGGTTCTCCATCCCCACACCAACACTGTTGGTGGTGGCCTGGTTCTCCATCCCCACACCAACACTGTTGGTGGTGGCCGGGTTCTCCAACCCCACACCAACACTGTTGGTGGTGGCCTGGTTCTCCAACCCCACACCAACACTATTGGTGGTGACCGGGTTCTCCAACCCCACACCAACACTGTTGGTGGTGGGCCGGGTTCTCCATCCCCACACCAACACTGTTAGTGGTGGCCGGGTTCTCCAACCCCACACCAACACTGTTGGTGGTGGCCGGGTTCTCCAACCCCACACCAATACTGTTGGTGGTGGCCGGGTTCTCCAACCCCACACCAACACTGTTGGTGAACGTGAGTGAATTGGTCATGTGAGTAATATTGAATACAGTGCGTCAGTAGAAGCCTTGAGCAGGAGACACTGAAAAATATTATACATTTACGTTTACAGTGAATGTGTTGGCCTCGTTTACATCCCCCTCACACACCAGTAGGCCTCCATGGCTGGCGTTGTAGCTCACTGACCTCTGCTTCTGTAGGTTTCATCCTTTTTTTTTTTGTACCTTTATCATCCTGTACGGTATGTCTGTACATCGAAATGTCAGCGAGCGATGGAAGGTCATCTATCGCTAATGTCCTCCTGGATCGAGTTGAAGTGGTGGAGTGGTGGGAGGTCAACTTGAGTATGTGTGTCATGTGTACGGCTGGGGCTGTACGTGGGATCAATACGGTAAACACTGACCATCATACCTGGTCCGGCCAGCCAGGTAGACCACCAGAGGTCAGTCGTCGCTGCCCTCCGGGTCTGGTGTGCGCAGACCTTGTTCCTTGGGTGGCCTGCACCGCATCCCTCACGACCCTCCCTTAATAACAGTGTTCACCTCTCCTGTGTCCTACTTCGTGGGGCTCTCTTATGGTTATTATTTGCTCAGAAGATTCTGAGAATTATAATCGCCTGCTGTTGACAGTCTTGCCATTATTCCTGTTTGCTTGGGAGGCGATAATCTGGCAGGATGATTGGGACATAATCCTCGCGCCGTAGCTGGTCTTCCGTGTAGATCTTACTGTTTTTGTTGTGGCTGTAATGCAGGATGTGGAGGAGGTGAACGACTTGGCAGTGTCATGTGATGATGTGAGACGGGGTCATATGCCTGTGGGTCAACGTTGAGGTGGAGGACAGTATTGAGGGGGAGGAGGTGGGTGTGTCCAGACGGTGGCAGGTGTTGTGAGCGGTGGAGGCAGTACTCCGTCTAGGCCGCCGTCTCCCGCCGGAGCCCCACCCGCTCTGGAATGTCTCCACCCGTGGCGCCAGGCACGTGAGTGGTAACCACTTACCCTTGATTTGAAGGTATGGATATAGTATGTAAGGCAGGTTAACCCCCGGTGGATCGTCACCATCATTAATTCGTTGAAGTTGTCCGAAAAGATAGGTGTGCGGGCGGTTGTGAGGTAGGGTGAGGTGGCTGACCACCACTGGCCTGCTGCTGGTCAGGAGAGAGAGAGAGAGAGAGAGAGAGAGAGAGAGAGAGAGAGAGAGAGAGAGAGAGAGAGAGAGAGAGAGAGAGCATTTCCCTCTGAGATAGTTCTTCAACATCTTAAAACACAACAGTGCGATGCTTGGGTATGTCGGCCTGGCTTTTAACCTGACCTCCACAAGGGTTAGGTCAAAGGCAAGGATCGTGTAGTCGTGATGGAGGTGTTGAGCAGAGATACATACGTGTGTGCCCGGACGCTGGGGGCCGCTGGTGGTGATGTTCTCCACCAGGAAGTTGTTGTTGTTTATAAATGTTATTTATGATTACGTGTCGTCATGAGCGAAACTTGGCGGAAAGGTATTTATTTTGCCCTTCGGTAGGAGCTGAAGAATATTGGGACCTTGAGTTTTTTTTTAATGATTGAAATTTGTCCACAAGTTATTGTAATTAGTTTTCCTCTGTTGTGATATACATTCAGAAGGAGGAACCAGACAGATAAGTGTCTCAAACAGTATTACAGTAACACCAGAGTCTTCACAATCTTCATTATCTTGATCTATAACTCGTGTGTTTCTCGCCAGAATGTTTTCATCCTACGCCTCCCGCCTTCCATATCGTTTATAACATGGCCAAGTGTACAGTTTGTTAAGATGTAGTCACCGGGGTACCTTGATCGCCTTCATCCTATCTCCTTATCTTCTTTTAATGTGGCTGCTTTTATTTCCCTTCCTCTCCTCCGCACTGTATTTGCGTTCGTCTCTGTAAATTATTGCGTTCACTTTCTGGAATCAAAACTACGCGGAACAGTATGTCCCAAACACTTAGCATATGTACCTTACTTCACAAATTTATGACACTCAGAAGTGTAGCGATAATATTAATCTTCCGGCTGGCAGAGGTGTGGTAGGACGCGCTTGCTGCCAGTCGTCGTATACACCGACTCGCACACTCTTGGCGGTCTTGGACACTGCACACAGAGGCCCATCCTGTGTGTAACGTCTTTACGTCATTTGTGTTGATGGATCTTATGAAAACAAAGAATGGAAGTCCTTCACCCGCCCCATGCGATATGAGGCTATTCATGCGTTCATGTTACTCTCACGTGTTTGACTAATTGCTTAAAATTGTCTTCATGTTCCGTCAGGCGATATGCAGTCACAGTGAGGGCGTGTGGAGATACCATGAGGCGTTGTCTTTTGAAATATACACATTAGGATATTCACATGTAATGAGTAGCATTATCTTTACGACGAGTGAAAACATTACGTTTCCTGAATAATTGACCCGACACCAGTCGTAAGCTCGTGATGACCTCTGTATGTCGTAATTTGGGTGATTTCGACGTTAGAGCAGAAGGGTACGATCTCTCGGTATGGTGACCCGACCTGATCATGCCAGCCTAACCCAAGGGGCGTATAGCACAGTGGTCAAGGGTCGTTCTCACCGTGGTCCAGAGGTTGGTATAATGCTCGTACGTCCCAATGTAGCGTTCGTGGGCAGTCCATCTATCTGTTGCTCCACGGGAAATATGATTATAAACTGTTGGATGATGAGGAAGTGCACTCTGTTCTGGCCCAAGTTAATGGCCGACACGCGAGCTTGAGGGAGAGGGGTGAAGACTGTCAGCAAGGGCACCTGGCGTGTACTTCGGAGGTCTTCTTCCACCCAACGGTTTGGGTAGTCAATAGTCAAGCTTCTGCTGTTAAGTCACGACGTGGGTCAACCAGGCTTTTGGAAGCCGTGGCTTGATGTGTGGCTGGCGGCCCCAGCCATACTGGTGAAGGGAGGCAGGAGGAGCCTCAGGTGTGGCTGGCGGCCCCAGCCATACTGGTGAAGGGAGGCAGGAGGAGCCTCAGGTGTGGCTGGTGGCCCCAGCCATACTGGTGAAGGGAGGCAGGAGGAGCCTCAGGTGTGGTTGGCGGCCCCAAAGGGACGGGAGACTGTCTTGTGGTTGGAAGTGTTGATGATGTATGATTAGCTTCTTCCCTCTGTCAGGTGCCCCTGCGGCCTGTCCATGTTCGGCCAGCAGGGCCGTACCCAGTGACAGGTGTAACAGATGGAAGGATAGAGCGGTAGGGAGGGAGGGGATCAGATAACAGGTAAAGAAAAGAAAGTAAGGGAAAGGAAGAATATTTGAAAGAAAGAGACGGGTATTGTTTTGGTGTGTGAAGCGTGGATAGAAGTATAGACACGCTTAAGAATCGTCTCATATTGAGGAAAGTTTACCCTCAGCGTGATAGGTGTAAGTAAACCCAACAGACTTGGGCACAATGCTTTAATGTGATGAAAACTTGAGATCATATCCACTATTCTCATGTACCTATCGGAGTATTGTAAGTAGGTTTTTGTAACGAGCCGACTTGGTGATAATCTATATAATGACCAGACCACTGGGGTGTGACAAAGACCTTTTGTGACCTCTGTAATCCTCTCGCGCTACCGCTCACAGGATGAGCGTGGCCGCCACCATAAATCAACTTTTGAATGGCGGCAAAAACTGAAAACTAGGGTGCGGCAGCGCTGGCCTCACGACCCGCACGGTCTTTTGCACGGGGCCCCACCGTCCTCGTGTATACGCTTCTGTTTGGCTTGTGATGAAGGTAATGTGATGATTGTGTCTGTGTGCTGTGGTTGTCAGCGGAGTGATTCGTCTGGCGTGTCATGCGCGTGTCGCTGGTAGGCAGGTGCGCCTCTTCTGCCGTAGCTGGGTTAGCTTTATGTCTTGCTGTTGTCATGGCCGGTATGTGGTACCTCTCGAGTATATGTACTGTGTATGTGTGTTTTAACCAGCTGCTGTTGCAGCGAAATATCGCTCGAATTACCCAGATGGTGTTCATATTCCTTGGTGACTAGACGAAGGCAGCAATCATTCCATTGCCCAAAGGAAAAGGAGAGAAAAAGTAACTGTTGAGAATTACAGAGGCAATGCTCCCTGGCGTAGTTAGGATGGTGTGTGGCAGGACAGCAATTATTTGTGTACAAAAATCATTACTGGATTCTATATGGGTGAAGGACAGTGTGGATCAGATTTTTGCAGTTAGACAAGACAAAGAAAGTGATCGAGAGAAAGATGGGTGTATGCTGCGCACATGGGCTTCAGAAAGGCGTGTTAAAACGACAGTTCTCTGGACAGTCCAGCTGTGTTGTGTGCATGGTCGAGTTGTGAATGGCGTCACAACGGAATGTCTGGACAGTGGGTGAGTGAATGGTGGTGTGGCATTTCTGTGGGAGGGCGTCAGGGTTGTGTGACGTCGACATATTTATCTATTCATGTATCTTATTGTATGGATGGATGGAGCGTTGCGTTGGATGTGAGGGAGGGAGGGACGGACGGGGAACTGTGGTGTAACTATCACTTAATCCTGGAGGAATGCAATGACGTTGGTGCTGTCTTTATATGGAGATGATCCAGTGGTGTTAAGCAAGTTAAAGATGTGGATAGATTTGTAGGTCGCTTGGAGGGTGTGTGTGTGTGTGTGTGGGTGGTAGGAGGACGTTGAGGTGGGAATGGGGATTAAAAGTACGCTTCTTGAAGGTGTTGAGAGATGACCGTGTGATGCATCAGTCTCCTTGGTGAAAGAAGTGGAAGTTGTGGATGAAGTGAGATACGTGGGAGTAAAGGCGAGTAGGGATGGTAGTGGGAGAAGCGATAGGTGAAAGTAGGATTAAGGACGGACGAAAAAGTACTGGAGGTGCGCAGACAGGACAGCTGTGGTGGGTAAACCAAGGTTTGACCACACGGGGAGTGGAAGAAGCTTGCACGAGGTGGCTACTTGGATTGGAAACTTCAGCTCATGTAGGTTAAGATTGGTTGAGCAGCGATGTTGGGAAACTTGTCTTATTGCAGATGGAATTTGGAGGATAAGATAAGTTGGAGGAGGAAGATGTGTTTAGGTTATGTAGCGTGTAGAACTCGTTAGAAAGGCGTGTGGTTGAAAGTTGATCACGATGTATGATCATATAGAATGCATGGCAGGCGATATGTTGTTGAAAATGTGCCGTATAGCAATACGGTGGAAGGTGTGACGGGAATTAAGCCACAGAAGAGACAGATAAACACAGAGTCGGTTGATTACGGCTGGGGATATATGGAGGTAGTGTGAATGAAGACGTTGGTCTTGCTTGACGAACTAACTCGATATTCAAAGTGGAAAGAAAGAAGCACTTGTGTAAGTGTACAAGTCCATACTTCTCTCTGACTCTTTTTAACTTGGTGGTAAGGGTACGTGACGTGTGGGTTATTACACAGACTGTATGTATCTGACACATACCATGGAGTTCGTGGTGATCGTTGTACATCTATAGTATATAATTTGGGTGTCAGATGACCTGGCCTGCCATGGATGGGCACGGCTGGGATGACGACACGTTGCTGTTTATATGTGAATGGAGTTTCACTTGGGTAAGCTTACATGGTACAGTTATGACGGCCGGTGTCTTGCGGTTTTGGAGTATTTCCTCCTCTATTTTTGTATGTTGATCACCGGTGCATCGCGTGACACGCAGTACTCCCGCTGCTAAACATATCACTGACAATCCCTGGGTGGTGAGTGGGTCGGAACTTGTACAGAAGAATACTGTAGGACAGTAGGTGACCTGACTGGTGCAGCGGAGAGCGACCCACTTTATTACTTGTGTTCCTGAGTGATGAATGACATCATGATGTGTGGCACAGGATGTTTCATGCTTCCGTTCTGACGCAGTTGCTGCTGCTCTCCACAATGGGGCTGCCAGTACTCCTCACACGTCCCCTCGCCATATATCATTATAATGATATACAATGTGAGGTTCATGGAGATTCCCTCCCAAATACACAGTTCCAAGATTCACATTATCTATAACTGTCAAAGGGGAAATAGAGTAGCTGGGTGTCTTGCTCTTCGTCAAAGCTCATCTAAATCGTCGTAGAAAATAAATGAATTAAGAAAAAATAACTTGATATTACAGATTTTTTTGTAGAAATTAAAGTTAAGCTCCGTAGAAGATGATAGTGGGACTAGTTCATAGCCCCCCACCCCACCCCTTGCACGTACACTAGAGACAAAGGACAGACTGTTTGATCACGTTGAGTGTTTGATCACTGAGCAGAACTTTGTAATGGTCACGATTCGATCATAGTGGGAGAAGGTAACAACGGTATCCAAGTGGGGGAATCCCTTTCCAGTGCTCCGGGCGCGTCCTCCACCTATATGTGTTTGATAGTGCCATAATACTATTCGTTGAGAAACCTACTCGCGACGACAACATATTAGATTTAGTTCTAGTTACATAGAAGTTTCCAGTGTTCAAGTTGGAGAAAAGTTTGGTACGTACAAGTGATCTCGGACAAATTACTTTTAAGGTAACTTTCAATACTGCATGCACAATAAAAGTCACGAAAAATGCAAGATTTTAGAGTTGCATATTTTATTGATCTTTGCATTGCTCATGACTGGCAGATCTATAATGATATCGTCAATGATAATGATATGAACGTAATTTGAAAAAACTTTAGTAAAACTTTCAAAGCAGTAGATGGAATATATGTGTCAGTTCCTAGTAGGTTTTTTTTTTTCCCCCAAAACGAAGCTGAAATGGTGGAATGTTGAAATAAAGTACGTGTTGTCCAAGTAAACAAAAACAAGTGATTGAGGGTCGAGCCTCACATTGGGCAGACGTGAGAAGTGGTGTGCCATTGGGATCAATCTTGCTACTACTACTTCTCATATATATTGATATCGATGATTCGCTCCATTGTAAGATGTCGAAATTCGCTGACGATACTATGCTGAGACGATGAATCTGCGTAGCTTGAACATCTGCAGCCTCAAACTGACGTAGACTAACAGTTGGACTGGGTTCTTACGTGGCAGATGAATGTTCATATCATTGAATGCACAGGTTTACATATCTGTTGTAGAAACGAGAAAGCGAGCTATATTATGAATTATATTAAAGTGGTAAAAGGTGATGGGGAAGAAAGACAGGGGTGTGATAATCTCCAGTGACCTAAAGTCATGTAAGCAGTGCACAGAAGCAATAAGTAGAACGAACAAACTTCTTGGATTCACAGGTGGGTAAGGCTTTTGCATTTAAGTCTAGGGAAATCATTCTCACTCTTTAGAATTGATTAGTGCGTCCACACGTAGAATGTTGTGTACAGCTTTGATCACACTGCTGGAAAAAAAAGACACAGACAGCACTGGAGGGAGCATGTCGACGAACTACCAAGTTGGTTCCCGGACTGAGAAATAAATCCTATGAGATCCAACCAAACGACTTCAATTCACTTTGTATAGGAAAGAGATGGTTGAGAGGTGATCAGATCCAGTTACTCAGAATCATTAAAGGCATCGTTAATCTCGAACTGATAATGGTTCATATGATTTCATTCTCAGTAATGGATACATACTCGTGGGACACAACGTTTTACTTGGAATGAGGCGAAGCACTTGCTTGTTCTTCAGCAGGGATGGTCGCCTAAGTCCTGATTTACCAGCTAGAGTGGTTGACAGCAATGCTGCACATTCGTTCAAAAACAGAGTCTGTAGATATATTTTACTTCAAGTCCTCGACTAGCATAGCTTACGCCTCCTTAGTCACATGAACAGTATGCAGGTCTTTCTCTTTGAATCATATGTATGACTTTTTACTCTTACCACACTAATCCATGAGTTTCTGACACCTCCCACCATCACAGACAGCCTCGAAAGGACCCAATATGTTGCTATTTGAATTCCTTTGTATCTCAGGTGTGTCTTGAGATCCCAGAGGAGACTGAAAATGAGGGTGTGTGTGGTGATGTAGTGCACGGTGTCTCGAGACTGAAAATGATGGTAGTGCACGGTGTCTCGAGACTGAAAATGATGGTAGTGCACGGTGTCTCGAGACAAAATGATGGTAGTGCACGGTGTCTCGAGACTGAAAATAATGATGGTGTGTGTGTGTTGATGTAGTGCACGGTGTCTCGAGACAAAATGATGGTAGTCAACGGTGTCTCGAGACTGAAAATAATGATGGTGTGTGTGTGTTGGTGTAGTGCACGGTGTCTCGAGACTGAAAATAATGATGGTGTGTGTGTTGATGTAGTGCACGGTGTCTCGAGACAAAATGATGGTAGTGCACGGTGTCTCGAGACTGAAAATAATGATGGTGTGTGTGTGTTGATGTAGTGCACGGTGTCTCGAGACTGAAAATAATGATGGTGTGTGTGTTGATGTAGTGCACGGTGTCTCGAGACTGAAAATAATGATGGTGTGTGTGTTGATGTAGTGCACGGTGTCTCCACAACAACACTGCTCTGTTGATGTTATCGTTGGTGGTTGTCGTGTGAGGCTACGTGCACACGTCGCATTCATGAATACCAACCAGTGCAGGTGGCGCGCGCCAACCCCTTCACCCACCACAAGACCTCACCTCCAGGAAAGACAGTGTGGGCATGACCGCGGTTTTTCCCGACTCCTTCACCACCGCAGAGATAAACTTGGTTATGATAGCATACCTTATGACCTGACCCTCAAGATTCTCGCCCTGTCGTACTCAGAGGCCCGTACCGGCGTGCTCAGGGGTCGTACTCGAAGGGTTAGCGTCGAGACGTGATGGGGGAACGGCTACGTTGTATATTTTCTATTATTGATGTAATGTGGCGTCGAAGGTGAAGCATTTGTCCCATCAGGTACGACGACTTAGCCCCTTGAGTACGGCGACTCTTAGTCTTCGTCCTCGAGGAGTTAAGTCATCAGACTTGGGGGGGGAGGTGGGGTAATGCGTCGTACTCAAGAGGGTTTAAGTCTATATTGATCACTGCAGGTGTTGGAGGCTCCACACTGGTGGAATTATGGGCAGTAGGAGGGAGGGCTTCACTCCACAGGGCGCGTGTTTAACCTGGCATCAGGCAGGTGTAATATGAAGTGATTTGGATTGATGTTCGTCTCAAAGAAAGGCGAGTTTATTGTACACTCCCACCCGTCCTGTGAGTGATGACGCAGAAGAGGATACAGAGTGCACAGAAGGTACAGGAACGGAACCTCCGTGATTACAGTACATTAGAAGCTACATGGAAATAATTTGATAAGGACTGGGCAGCGCTGTAGCAACTTACGCGGGAAGTGAATTCGTTACAGACACAGGACAACAGTGATTGGAGTCATGTGACAAGTTAGCAATT
This sequence comes from Panulirus ornatus, assembly GCF_036320965.1. Lineage (NCBI taxonomy): Eukaryota > Metazoa > Arthropoda > Malacostraca > Decapoda > Palinuridae > Panulirus > Panulirus ornatus. Next base: position 16,085,752 of record NC_092282.1, read on the forward strand.
TACAGTGAGCAAAGTCTGCTGGATACTTTCCAAGTATCTGGGATGGAACATCGTCATGGATGAGATGTTTACACATATCTTGTTCGGTGACAGTCATATCTCATCTCACTAGTTGTACAACAATCAAGTGCAAGTTGTTACAGTGTGTGTGTGTGTGTGTAGCCTTGCCGGCAGGTGTATACATTTGGAATGTTCAGCGTCAACAGGAGGAGCAAACTTCCCCCTGAGTATCTTGGCCTGTGTGTGAGTGGGGCACGGCAACATCAGCATGGCTGCTGCATCACCTTGTGTTGATTTTACCTGGCGTTCATTCTGAAAGATTTCGTTCGTGGGGGTTGTTGTTGTTGTTGTTGTTTTTCTGAATGATGGTCGTCAGGCTCCTCGCAGATAGACCAAGGTCAATGATCAGCTTCATCGTTAAGACAGAACTCTTTTTGCTAATTCATCGGCCCACTCATGCATTCTGGGCCCAGTATGTGCAGGAATCCAGAGGAACTGGGCTCTGTAAATCAGGTGGGGGTAGAGGGAGGCCAGCATCATGGTAATCATCGTCCTCTGTTACAGATGACATGTTAGGCGGATCCTTGTAACGTCTGTTTCTTTCCCTCCACCGCTAAGTTTTAGAACTCTTTACCTCACCACCTTATCCGTAACACTTACTAAAAAAAAAAGCTGGTTTTCCACTCCCTCGCGAAAGTATTAATACTATTTGCCCACTTCTCTCATGTTTTCCTTTTTATTATACTTTTTTAGATATTTCATTAAAGGCCTGGACAGACACCACGACGACACGACCTTTTGAATGATGGTCAGGTCAAAGGTAAGGTCATCATACCCACGGGTCGTCCCGTCGTGCTCAGGAGTCGTCGTATCGTGCCCACGGGTCGTACCGTCTTGCATAAGGGTCGTCCCATCTTGCTGCAGGGTCGTCCCATCTTGCTGCCGGGGACAGATATAAAAGTGAGGTAGCGTGACGGGAATACCGGGGACATCCACCGTCACCCGTCCTCCTGACACCGCCCTTGTCACACACACACACACACACACACACACACACATTCCTTCAACTAAACCAAGAATAGATAAAGACATAAATACTTCCAGTAATTAATCTGAAATAAATCCTTTCCTCCTTCAAGAATAAAAGGAAGAGGAGACAATGGCCAGTGGAAAGCATATCATTCCTGATGTTGCGGTGAACCGCTCACAGGATCCAGCATATCAACATTTCCCATGATGAACCAGGCGGTTAAAAATGACGTACAATTGTACGTGTGTTGTGGTAGTCGAGCTCACCTCCGTCAGCACGTCCCTTGCTTGCTTCACTCTACCTGGACTCACCTCGGTCTGTACGTCCCCTGCTTCGATCTGTCCGGGGCTCGCCTCCGTTAGCACGTCCCTTGCTTCACTCTACCTGGGCTCACCTCGGTCTGTACGTCCCCTGCTTCGATCTGTCCGGGCCTCGCCTCCGTCAGCACGTCCCTTGCTTCACTCTACCTGGACTCACCTCGGTCTGTACGTCCCCTGCTTCGATCTGTCCGGGGCTCGCCTCCGTCAGCACGTCCCTTGCTTCACTCTACCTGGGCTCACCTCGGTCTGTACGTCCCCTGCTTCGATCTGTCCGGGGCTCGCCTCCGTCAGCACGTCCCTTGCTTCACTCTACCTGGGCTCACCTCGGTCTGTACGTCCCCTGCTTCGATCTGTCCGGGGCTCGCCTCCGTCAGCACGTTCCTTGCCTCTCGGTCTTCGGCAAAAACCAGAGCTGTGGAGAGCCCTCCCGTACCCTAGCGGGACTCGTTTAGCTTCTGTTCGTTGATCATTCAGTCTGGCCGTCATCACTAGATGCAGCTGTACCTGCCTGGTTCCTAAATGATATTTGCTGTCGTGCTGTAGTGCTCAAGGATGTTACCTGTACCGTCCTCTTCAAAGGCTCTCGTACCGTCCTGTTCAAGGCTCTCGTACCGTCCTGTTCAAGACTCTCGTATCGTCCTGTTCAAGGTTCTCGTACCGTCCTGCTCAAGGTTCTCGTACCGTCCTGCTCAAGGCTCTCGTACCGTCCTGTTCAAGGTTCTCGTACCGTCCTGCTCAAGGTTCTCGTACCGTCCTCTTCAAAGGCTCTCGTACCGTCCTGTTCAAGGCTCTCGTACCGTCCTGTTCAAGACTCTCGTATCGTCCTGTTCAAGGTTCTCGTACCGTCCTGCTCAAGGTTCTCGTACCGTCCTGCTCAAGGTTCTCGTACCGTCCTGATCAAGGTTCTCGTACCGTCCTGTTCAAGACTCTCGTACCGTCCTGTTCAAGACTCTCGTACCGTCCTGTTCAAGACTCTCGTACCGTCCTGTTCAAGACTCTCGTACCGTCCTGTTCAAGACTCTCGTACCCTCCTGATCAGGGAGCCTGATTAATGTTTCCTCTCCGACATTTTCAACACATCCGTCCATAAATAGAACTCCTGAAATTAACCATAACGGGACAGTCTTGTGGTGGTTGCGAGAGAGACATTTTGTAACCCGTGCTGAAGTCATGCACAGTCTGGGTACAGATGTTATGGTGGTGAGGCAAGGGTTGGAGGCAAGGTCACGTCACCAGAACCGTAACGTTTCCGTCACCTTTGTTGAGCCATCGCACGGTCTGTAAGCTGCAGTGACGGCTGAGGTATATTGGCGTTCACGTTGTCACAGAGGTGGTTGTGTGAGGCTTTGGTGTGGTTGTGGTGGCTGGGTGTGGTGCTTGAGGTGTATAGTATTTTGATGTACCTGCCTCTCTGCTACACCCACTGCTGCTCTATAGTAGTAGGCATTGGGAATGGCTTTGTCCGTATGTAATCACATACAACTGTGTGCAGTTGTGTCTCAGCGTATGTGAAGAACTGAATGGCATCATCAGACATGAACGTAGCATAGTGGTGTAGGCGCCTGGCACCCACCATGACGGCGATATACATCGTGCGCATAATGCACCTCTGTGGACGTGTTATATTGTTAGCAATATGTGCGTACTACGTGATTATATTGTTTGCAATATGTACGTATTACGTGGTTATATTGTTAGCAATATGTACGTACTATGTGGTTATATTGTTAGCAATATGTACGTACTACGTGGTTATATTGTTAGCAATATGTACGTACTACGTGGTTATATTGTTAGCAATATGTACGTACTATGTGGTTAGGTTAGGTTCATTTGTTGGTGTTACGTTCCTTCTTATTATAGCTCCATCCATAATGACTCGTACTTACCATTGTACATGTTCTGGTGTTACCTACCTACCTCCATCCATAGTGACCAGTGCTAAACATTGTTCACGTCCTAATATTACCTGTTAACCAGTGATGATCACTTAATGATACAAGTTTTATTTACTGTGAATAATGACATCAGAGTTTTCATCAGAATGTGTACGTTTTAACTTTTATTCGTTTCGCGAAAATTTTTTTCTCAGCTCGAGTGTCATGTATATAGCGTAGCCATATTCTTCCGCTGGTATTCTATACTGAAGTACCAACAAGTTAGTCATTGTTTGACTTGTAACTATATAAGTCAAGGGAGGACTTACTTTCTTATAGATACCTGAGATTAGTTCTAGTTATTCCTTGTAAACTAAAAAGAAAATCGCCCTAACTGCCCTGAATTAACACACAACATGTTAAGCAAGTTGTTTTAGGTTGTTGTGGTTGACAGACTCTTGTTTGATGGCGTTGCAAGTTCAGCCGAACGAGCAATACTTTGATAAATTCAGCCTAACGAGCAGTGCTTTGATAAGTTCAGCCTAACGAGGAGTGCTTTGATAAGTTCAGCCTAACGACCAATGCTTCGATAAGTTCAGCCTAACGAGCAGTGCTTTGATAAGTTCAGCCTAACGACCAATGCTTTGATAAGTTCAGCCTAACGAGGAGTGCTTTGATAAGTTCAGCCTAACGACCAATGCTTTGATAAGTTCAGCCTAACGAGCAGTGCGTTAAGTTCAACCTACGAGCAGTGCTTTGATAAGTTCAGCCTAACGAGCAGTGCTTTGATAAGTTCAGCCTAACGAGCAGTGCGTTGATAAGTTCAGCCGAACGAGCAGTGCTTTGTTAAGTTCAGCCTAACGAGCAGTGCTTTGATAAATTCAGCCGAACGAGCAGTGCTTTGATAAGTTCAACCTACGAGCAATGCTTTGATAAGTTCAGCCTAACGAGCAGTGCTTTGATAAGTTCAGCCTAACGAGCAGTGCTTTGATAAGTTCAGCCGAACGAGCAGTGCTTTGATAAGTTCAACCTACGAGCAATGCTTTGATAAGTTCAGCCTAACGAGCAGTGCTTTGATAAGTTCAGCCTAACGAGCAGTGCTTTGATAAGTTCAACCTACGAGCAATGCTTTGATAAGTTCAGCCTAACGAGGAGTGCTTTGATAAGTTCAGCCTAACGAGCAGTGCTTTGATAAGTTCAGCCGAACGAGCAGTGCTTTGATAAGTTCAACCTACGAGCAATGCTTTGATAAGTTCAGCCTAACGAGCAGTGCGTTGATAAGTTCAGCCTAACGAGCAGTGCTTTCATAAGTTCAGCCGAACGAGCAGTGCTTTGCTATCAGTTTTGATATTTAAAGAAAATAGTATGAGTGTTATCGTCTTTCTTTTATTTACAATGTGATTTATGTCACTAGTTCGTGCTGACGCTCCCTTTATCATCTGTTTACCGTATCTCAGTAATGTTGTACATTATTCTTCTGTCATTATTAATTATTTATGGCCTGGGAAAGGTTTTTCTGGGGATATGTTTCTGATCTTGTTGGAAATGTCTCTGAACTTTAGATATAAAAGCGTAATGTCCTTGCAAGAGAAGCGAGTTAGTTTCAGAGAACATTCTGGAATGTGCAAATCAGGAGGTTTGGAAATTCGAGACGATAGTGTTGGTTACCAGTTAGTCAAGGGGCAGGAGAGATGTGTGCCAGCGAGACACACATGGTAGGTAGGTGAGCCTTGACCATGATACTGCTAACCTTGGGTAGGATGCCTTCACTTTGTCCACATTGCTACGATAAGACTTGATATGATCGAAGGCCACACCACCATCTCAGGGGGTCGAACCATCGTGCATTTGTCATTGCATCTCTGGTATATCAAGTTGAGATGGTAACAATGTATAGTGCAGGTCGGACGATACGAGAGACAGTGCAGTGTGTGTGGTGGTGAGGCGAGGGTCGTCCCGTCCTCCACATCCCCCACCACACACAGACCTCCTCTGACAGTCTGGCAGGAGCACTGCAGAAATCCCGTCCAGATCCATCACAGAAAAATTTACCCACGAATTGCTTTCTTCTTTGTGATAACCGGAGACGGAAATTGGATTCCACAGCCAGTCAAGGCCGGAAACATGCAAAGGGAAGGTTAATGAAACTGAGGTGATTGAAAGAGAGAGAGCGTAAGTTATAAACAGAGATAGAAAAAAAAGAAGTGGATGATGCTCCAAAGTCAGACGCGAAGACGAACATGAATCAGCTGGTTAAAAAAGAAAAAAAAGGAGGAAAGGGCAAGACTGAAGCGAAGGAAGATGCAACACAGGAAGGCATGCACTGCAGTAAACACGGGAGTATGTACAGTACATACAGTGTGCTGGGAACATGGCAGATGGGGCAAAGCGTATGAGTACGGCAGTTACACATACGCTTTTCACCTCTCAAGAAAACGTCGCTAACTGCGTTTTCAGGAACCTTTAACTTGCACAAATCATCATCACAGTGATACCGTTATTATAACTCGTGCTGTGGAGCTGACGACCGAGATGGGAACACCATGATACACATTGACCCCTGGCTTGGTTTATTGGAGTCTAACAGTAAACAAGATGACGGCGAATACATGGAGACAGGAATGATCCTGACTACCCTGTTGAAGGACTTGCAGGAACTGGTTGCATATTACGGCACTACGTCACGCATATTTACCCTGGTAGTACCGGGAACATATGAACGCAGCAGCCATCAGAGACATTTTGCACGAAGCTGGGAAGGAAACTTAACAGTTAGGAAGAAATGCTCGCGTAATTTACTAACAATATATATAGCATCTCATAGTTTCTCACATAACGGGGGCTAAACCTCATACATTTCATAAAGCTCTTTTCATAGTTGGTTTACTGATTGGGGTGAGTATGGTGTTTCCAGCCATTTTGGAAGATTGCGTCAAATATTACAGCGAGGGTGATTTCCCAACTTACAACGTATTTATCCACGGCCATGAAAAATACTGGATAGCTCAGACCATAATTTGTATATTTATTATTTACCGTAATGTGCAAATCAAGACCACTTAGGAGCTGAGATAATTTTAAAAAACATTAAGGAAAAAAAAATGACTTGTCAAAGGTCCACGTCTGTTTAACCGACCATCAGCAGATACAAGGCAGCAGTGTGGGAAGAACTGGGCATGTATTCACAAGGGACCTGGCATAAGGTGTACAACCTGACCTGATAACAACTGTACAGAGGCGTGAGCCATCGCACGTCACACATATGTACCTTGGTAGTACCGGAAACGTATTCCCAGATGCAGTGTTTCTGGAAAATTTCAAGAAACAGTATGGTTGCTGTCGGCTCGTTTTCAAGTTCGGTCTCGGTCGACAGATAACAGAACACGGATTTGTCAGAATTGATGTGCATATATTATGTGGATATAATATGTTTAACATAGTCACTACGAAGTGTTGTGGTCTGATGTAAAGCTAGATTTTAAAAGTTTGAACAGAGTATATGTAGTAAGAGAAGAGAGTTGTATTTTTCACTTGGAGAGTTGAGGTTGTCGTGAGGGAAAAAAGGGAAAGTGTTAAACCCAAAGCCTCGCTTGGTGGACGCACCTTGACTTTGACGACCTTAATTACCCTGGCTTTTCATAGACCTGAAGCCCACCCAACCAACCCACCAACCACCCACCCAACCAGCCAATCATTTGGAAAAGATAAATGAAAACGTGACCCTGTGGACGAGGTGTATGTACACAAATTATGTGTCTGGAGATCTTTCGCTGGTGATAATAGCTTCTACAGGGGAAGTACAGTTGTGGTACGAGTGGTATTGTGATAAATGTGGGAGTGCTTCAAGGTCGTGTGATGTTTCCTTAATTATTTAAGTTTCCTTTTTTATGGATGGGGAGTTTCGTGAGGTGAGAGCGAGGGACGGTCATGGCGTTAGCGCAGAGGAGGTAGGACAGAATGTACGTTGCCGCAGGTGTTATATACAGATGTTGGTCTTGTTGGTTGAAACACGTGTTGCCTTGATGGCTGGTCTCGGTCATTTGTCTAGAGGGAGGATGTACAGTGTAGATGTACCTCGTCAAGTTTGTGTCACGTCTCCGTGGGTCCTGGTGATGTGGTGGGCCACACGCAACAGTTGTGGTTGGCCACGAGCATCAGGAGGTGGGGTGGGTGGACGAGGAACTACACCCAGCAGTAGATGTAATGTGCGGACGGGAGGGCTACACGCAGCAGGAGCTATGGTGGGCGGACGGATGGACCTCACGCAGCAGGTGTGGTGGGCCACACGCAGCAGGTCTATTGGGTGGGTGGCAGGCCGCAATCTACAGCAAGAGATGTGATGGGTGGTGGGAGCTGTGCGGGCGATAGGCTATACGCAGCAGGGGGCACTCTGAGTGTGAAGAGAGCTGGATGGGCGGTGGGCCACACGCAGTAGGTGTGGACTGTGGTGGCCCTGACGTAGTGTGGAGTCGGGTGGATGATGGGTCACACGTATTTGTGTGGAATGTGACGGACGGGTGATGGGCCATACGTAGCTAGTGCGGAGTGTGTCGGGCCACACGCAAAATGAAGTGAACTTGAAAGTGCTTGGGAAGGACAGATAACAGAGCAGAGTTAATGGTCCACAGCGAAGTTGTCTGTTTTGATGATTTCATTAAAATGGTAGCGAGAGGATAGCATAGTAAAAGGGAACTTCCTCATCCACCTCTCCCTCTGGCTCAACTGGGGAAAAAGATGAGGAGAAAAATACCATGCAGTATAAATATGATGCCATGGGAATCTTACTGGAAATTACGGACTAGGAAAATTTCCTTACCTGTTTTATGACGACTGCTCCGCAGTTGGTCCCTGGAAAAGAAAGACATTATATGTAGTCAGTAGGATTCTCTTTTTCTGATAACTGATATGCGTGAAGTGTTCGTTTAAGCCTCAGGTTTCAAGATATATAATCGTCTTAGCATTCACAACTTCGTGAGGTGGTCTAGCCCATTGCGCCACCACTTTCTATGTAAAAACACTTTTGTTCACGTAGCTGTTACATCTCCTTCCTTTTATGTTCATACCATTATTTCTGATCGTTGAATCTTTATTTTCTGCAGTGAACAATTTTTGTACGACGTGTTGTCGAAATTATTTAGTAAAATACGGTAAAATACGTTGAACACGTCTGCGAGGTCTCGGAGTCTACGCTTTCTCCGGAAGAATGATTTTGTCTCCGAGTCTGTCCTCATAACACTTATTTCTGAGTGAAGGGATTAGTTTGGTTGCTCTTCTTTGCATTCGCTCAGGTGTCTCTCATCTTTGATCAGGTTGAGTGACCAGGACTGAACAGCGAAATCCAGATGAGGTCTAACCAGAATATTGTAGAGGGTGAACAAGGTCTCTTTGGTTTTGTAGTTTATATTTCTTGCTGTGAACCGTAACATCCTCTTGGCTTGGCTTGTTAACAAGGTATTGTTTACAGTATTTAGACATTACTGATAGTTACGCCAAGGCCCTCGTGAACGTCTTGTTGAGATTTAATAAGCACTTTGTATCCATGATTTATGAATTTTGGCACCAGAGAGCAAAGACTTGGCCGTCGTCTACGTTGAAATCCATTTCTTATGTTTATGGCTATTTTTATCAGTTCGTCTAAAGCCCTCTGAATCTTCGTGCGGTCTTCCCTAGAGTTGGCTTTTGTTTCCCAGTTTCATGTTTGCCGGTAAGTTTTGACATTGTGTTCGTGAGTCTCTGTCTTAAGGTCAGTGATGTAGGTAATGAAGAGAACGAATCCCAGGACCGAGGATTGTGGAACTCCGCCAGACACGCGAAGTCACTCGGCTGGTTCCCAGTTTGATGCCACTTTTTGCATCCGTTCAGAGAACCAGTTAGCTATCCACCCTTAGGTTTGGTCTGTTTCATATAGTAATCTTTTATGTGATTATTTATCGAAAGCTGTGCATAAGATCAAGTCTATATAACACAAGAGGATACCTCGGGTCCCAGTTGTGATACATATATGGCTATAAAGAATACAATCGTATTTGCTGACCATGGTATTTCATTCAGGAAACAGTGATGCTGGTTAGGTTATTTTCTATTTTCTTTTAAGAATTTAAAGATTTCATCTCTAGCAATTGTTTATAATACTTTACCTAGATCCGAAGTGAAGCTAATTGAGCGATTGTTCGAAGCACATTTGCCTTTGGAAATTGATGTTTCGTTCGCTGATTTCCACTCACTAGGCTGTGATTTTATTAACACTTTGTTGATCGGAAAAGCTGCTTTGAGTATTCTGTGGGAGATATCGTCTGGATCAGTTGATTTGTTCGGATTCAGTTTGTCAAAGTTCGTAAGCACTTTGTTGTATTCAGTATTTTTGATGACTGTCTCGTACTCGGTGCCCAGAAATATGTTTTGGCCTTGTGGTGTGTTAAACAAACAGATCTTTGATGGTGATCGCCAAGTTGAACTAACCGTTAAGGAAAGGATTTGATTTCCTTCGTGCATTTTGTTTGTCTCATTATCATTTGATGAGCCAATTCTATCCATGATTTTTCATGCCTTTTAACATACATTTTGTAGAATTCTGTTTCACGTTCTTAGATATTCATTTTCTTTTCCTTAATGGTTTTGATTTTTTCCCCCTTACTGTCTTTCTTTTTCTCTTAATTGCATTTCTCGGCCCTGATTTTTCGCCACTAGACTCGGTTACCTTGTCATTCAGGTCTTAATTCATTCAGCCCACTTCTACCCTCTCACAGTTCCTATCCACCTTTCTAGGGACGATGATTCTGTCAAGAGAAAGTGTTGTACTTCTGAGGTTATTCCACATCTCTTCATCGGTTTCCGCTGTTAATAAATCTGATCCAGTTTATCATTAATAACTTCAGATGACAAAACTGGGTACCACAAAGTTGTTTTCCTTTAAATTGAACCAACGGTTTATATATATATATATATATATATATATATATATATATATATATATATATATATATATATATATATATATATACAGATATACTAGTCTGTAATGATAGTTATGAAGGTGAAATCGCTCTTCAGAAGTTCATATTTTATTTAAAATGTGTTATGCCACACGCATAAAAAATCATGTTGAATAATTGAAATTAAGTGCGCTTTCATTATATATATATATATATATATATATATATATATATATATATATATATATATATATATATATATATATATACGCGAACATAGTGCTTATGATGGCGCACTTTCATAGAACTCATAATACCTTCCAAGAGCCAGGATTCGAACCCAGGACAGTTTTTCGTGGATGTCGGGAACGCTAACTACTAGGCTATGATCGACCCTAATAGGGAATTGACTATTCCATTACAAGTAATTAAATACCCTTAGTCTCACATCCATGAACATCGGGGCGATCACAGCCTATCTGTTAGAGTTCCCGACTACCACGCGAAGGACCCTGGGTTCGAATCCTGGCTCTTGGAAGGTGGTATGTATTCTATTAAAGAACGCATACATACGTACTATATTTGTGTGTGTGTGTGTATATATATATATATATATATATATATATATATATATATATATATATATATATATATATGAAGGTGAAATCGCTCTTCAGTAGTTCATGTAATGTAATTCTAACGATTTTTCTGCACATGCTGTACAACACGTTCAGTACAATTTGAATTACTGAAGTGCGACTTCACCTTCATAACCATCATCACTGACTGCTGGTGTGAACGAATGTGGTCTTCGTTGTCTTTTCCTAGCGCTACCCCGCGCGCGCGCGAGGGGAGGGGGGTGCCATTTCATGTGTGGCGGGGTGGCGACGAGAGTGGATGAAGGCAGCAAGTAGGAATATGTACATGCGTATATATGTATATGTCTGCGTATGTATATGTATGTATACGTTGAAATGTATAAGTATGTATATGTGCGTGTATGTATATACATGTGTATGTGGGTGGGTTGCGCTACCTCGCTAACACGGGAGACAGCGATAAATTATAATAAATATATATATATATATATATATATATATATATATATATATATATATATATATATATATATATATATACGAATAAAGTGTATATGAACGCGCACCTTCATAGAACATACAAAGCTCCATCAGCCAGGTTCGATCCTGGCTGATGGAGCTTTGTATGATATATATATATATATATATATATATATATATATATATATATATATATATATATATATATATATGTGTGTGTGTGTGTGTGTGTGTGTGTGTTGTACTACTATAAATAATATCAGGAGGTGTATGGGTGATGGGCAGGCTGTGGGTCACAGGGAGAAAGTTTGATGGTTAAGAGTGACAAACTGGCGGTGGGTCACACGTGGAAGGTGGGTGGGGTGCTGGGCGGGTAGTTGGCCACACGCAGCGGGAGGTGTAACGATGGTGGTGTCATGTTCTTCCCCTCCCTGGCCCCAGCCGTGTCTCTCTTCTTCTCTTTTATTACTTTCATCCTCCATATTCCTTCTTTATTTTTCATTTATTTTTCCTTCCCTCTTCTTACGATACCACCTCCCTCGAGACCCCTCCTCCTCTTCCTTGTCTCCATTCCTCCCCGAATTTCCCTCACCACCACCACCATTCCTGCCCAACTCCCCCTCACTACAACCCCTCCCCAACTTCCCCTCATGACCATCCCTCTCCAGTTTCTTCTTATCGCCATCCTTCCCTAACTCCCCACCCCTCCCCAACACCCCCACCCCGTCTACCCCTTCCCTCCCCAACTAACCCTCATCGTCGCCCCTCTCCAGTTACCCCTCCCCAAATACCCCTTTCTACCACCCTTCTCCATCCAACCCTCCCAACTCCCCTTTACCACCACCCCTCCTCAATTCTCCCTCACCACCACCCCTCTTGCCACTGCTCCCCCATCCCCCCTTAGCCACCAGTTTTCCCCATTTCCCCCCCTCACAATTATTCTTTCCCAGATCTTTTCCCATGCCAGCATTCCTCCTTACCACCACTCCTCCCAACTCCCCCCATATCATCATTCCTTCACAACTACTCACCAACACTCCTCATGAGCTCTCTTGTCACCATTCCTCCCCAATTCCCTCCTGCCACCATTCATCCCAAACTCCTCCTCATCATCACCCCTTTTGTGGGGCTCTTTTGTAGCTTCATGGCTCTTGTTGCAGTCAGCAGTAGGGAAATAGTGGACTTCTTTGGAGTGAAAAACCCCTCAATAAGAGTGCATCATCTACTGACTCTGATACAACCTTACCACAGGTGATTTTCCACTCTGTGTAACTTCATGCTGGCAGTCGCAGACTCACACACATGAATTTGTTTTTTAGCATCACTTCAAGTATAGAAGAGGCAGAAAGGAGTTTAGGGATTTGTTGTGAGCATTATTAAGGTAGAGCATATAAAATTTTGTGAACAGCAATAGAATTATACTGCAGGAGAGATGGGAGCAGTCAACTGAATTTCATTTTCATTTTTTTTTTTTTTTTGACAGGCTTATGGCATTGTATGGAAAGCCATTGACCGAAGAACTGGAGAAGTGGTGGCTGTCAAGAAGATCTTTGATGCCTTTAGGAATGAAACAGATGCCCAGCGCACCTTCAGAGAGATAGTCTTCCTATTGGAATTCTCCTCACACCCAAATGTCATCCGTCTGCTCAACGTATTGAGGGCAGACAACAATAAGGACATCTACCTCGTGTTCCAGTTTATGGGTGGGTGTGCTTCCGTTTTCACTTTTTAACCAAAGTGCTTGCTTTTTATCATAATTTAGGGCATATATTTTCTTTCAGTTTATTTTTCTGTTCAGTATTATCAAGTAATTTGGGCATATTTGTAATAGAGATTGGAAAAGGAAACCTATGGTAAGGATGTGAGCATGTGGGATCTTTTTCATAAGTTTACATAAAAATGTAGCCCAACATTAAAGCTGTAAAAATCTCATAAAAAATTGATAAGCCTAGGTCCTTCATGTGACTGTTATCATTTCAGTCCCCAAAACAGACCAATATATATATATATATACAGCACAGTAAGAATGACCCCACATATCTAGCTTGACTGTAGGATCTAACCCACTGCTCATGGATTGCAAGTCCAGAGTGCTTCCAGTTTACTGTGACCCCCAGTTTTGATAACTTTCTTGTTTTTTTTTTTTTTTATTACCCACAACCAGCAATTTTTCTCAGATGCATAGGCAACATCTTTTACCTTCTGTTTTGACAAATACCTGCTGACCCATTTAACTCATTGATGCTTGTCTTTATAGTTTTAGTCAATAAACTAGTAAAAGACTACTTAACAAAAAATCAACCCAGAAAGGGAAATGAAGAGCTAATCCCTGCTTCATGCTTCAACATACTGTGATCATGGGGCCCCCTTCCTCTGTTGAAGATGACATTAATAGAACATATACAGGCTGAAATGACCCAGCAGGATTAAACAACTTTAAAAGGATCAGTATTAGCTTATATCAGTTGTATGGTATAGGTGGTGAACACTATTGATAAAGGATGTATCGTGCCAATATTTTTATGTAAAATTAAGGTAGGTAAGAGATATCTATAGTAAGAACGAATCTCAAAAGTTGAGAGGCGTAAGAGTGGAAAGTGAGCGAGTCAGTGAAGGATAGAGGTTGTCGTAACTACTTGCTCACCACTTGCCTGCTGGCTACCTTCCACACTCAGCCATCATTACCACCTTTTCCTCTCCAGCCTCATTCATGGGATTGTCTATGTACTTTTTGTGCAAATACTATTATTTTTGTTAGCTACAAATCTCTTGTAAACATCTTACTTCATTTATGGTTTGATTGCACTGAAATGAAATGTTAATTTGTATGACATTTTGATATTCAGTTTATACAACTATGATGGTCATACATGTATATGTACGATGGTTACATATTAGAAACTTGCACCAAAACTGGTTAGTTACATTACCTAGACAGGCAAATACATTGCTTTGCAAGGATACCATCATTACGTAACATGGTGTAGAGTGTTTCTCCACATAATGCTTTTATAAACCATACGCTCATACTTAGAAATTTTAATTATTCAAAAGTACTTGTAGAAGTTGGGAAGCTGGCAATTAGGAATATGCAGAATGGAACCCATATTTACTTAGGCAAATACAGTGGGGGGGAATTTATATTCTTTTCTTCTAATGACAAGATATTTCAGATTATTTTAAGGTATTTCTTAACACATTTTGTATTTCGAGTGTGAATATTTGTTTTATGAGTTAAACAGAATTTGGGTATTAGGGAGGGAGAGCAGAAAAAAAGAGAAAAGTTGATGAACATCATAAACATGTAACCCCATTGAATACATAATTTCTACTTTATTTACTATACTTTTTACTTCTTGCAGATATATCTTCTTTCATTTCTTTTAGACATATTTTTTCAGCAAAGGAAAAGTATTCAAATTCTAATGTTATTGTAAAATACAAGACTTTTTTTTATTAGCTTGAAGAATTTGGTGTTCATTTTAGTTGTAGTAGTCATAACACTCAGTTTTTCAGTTTGTAAGTTTGATTTTGGTTTCTACAGAGACTGACCTCCATAATGTTATCAAGAAAGGCAATGTTTTGGAAGACATCCACCGTCGCTACATAATGTATCAGCTGTTCCGAGCTGCCCGTTACCTCCACTCAGGCTCTGTTATACATAGAGACCTCAAAGTGAGTCATCTTTTATTGAACTGACATAAGGTAAAGTCTAACATGTGATTATGCCATTTTCCACTTGAAATAAGTGGGTTAGTGTTTTGCTTTCACTTTTATTTACCAATAATTATGTATGCTTTGTCAAACCCTGTTTCCATTTACACTGAATGAGTCAGTGAATACATCCCCATAATTCATGTATTCTTCAAAGCAAACACCTGATCCACACATCCTCTACCACTTCTGAAACCACACTGCTCTTCCCCAATCTGATGCTCTGTACATGCCTTCACCCTCTCAGTCAATACCCTCCCATATAATTTACCAGGAATACTCAACAAACTTATACCTCTGTAATTTGAGCACTCACTCTTATTCCCTTTGCCTTTGTACTATGGAACTATGCACGCATTCTGCCAATCCTCAGGCACCTCACCATGAGTCATACATACATTAAATAACCTTACCAACCAGTCAACAATACAGTCACCCCCTTTTTTAATAAATTCCACTGCAATACCATCCAAACCTGCTGCCTTGCCGGCTTTCATCTTCCACAAAGCTTTTACTACCTCTTCTCTGTTTACCAAATCATTTTCCCCAACCCTCTCACTTTGCACACCACCTCGACCAAGACACCCTATATCTGCCACTCTATCATCAAACACATTCAACAAACCTTCAAAATACTCACTCCATCTCCTCACATCACCACTACTTGTTATCACTTCCCCATTAGTGCCCTTCACTGAAGTTCCCATTTGCTCCCTTGTCTTACGCACTTTATTTACCTCCTTCCAGAACATCATTTTATTCTCCCTAAAATTTAATGATACTCTCTCACCCCAACTCTCATTTGCCCTCTTTTTCACCTCTTGCACCTTTCTCTTGACCTCCTGTCTCTTTCTTTTATACATCTCCCACTCAGTTGCATTTTTTCCCTGCAAAAATCGTCCAAATGCCTCTCTCTTCTCTTTCGCTAATAATCTTACTTCTTCATCCCACCACTCACTACCCTTTCTAATCAACCCACCTCCCACGCTTCTCATGCCATAAGCATCTTTTGCGCAATCCATCACTGATTCCCTAAATACATCCCATTCCTCCCCCACTCCCCTTACTTCCATTGTTCTCACCTTTTTCCATTCTGTACTCAGTCTCTCCTGGTACTTCCTCACACAGGTCTCCTTCCCAAGCTCACTTACTCTCACCACCCTCTTCACCCCAACATTCACTCTCTTTTCTGAAAACCCATACAAATCTTCACCTTAGCCACAAGATAATGATCAGACATCCCTCCAGTTGCACCTCTCAGCACCTTTACATCCAGAAGTCTCTCTTTCACGCGCCTGTCAATTAACACGTAATCCAATAACGCTCTCTGGCCATCTCTCCTACTTACATACGTATACTTATGTATTTTTTTTTTTTTTTTTTTTTTTCTTTTTTTTTTTGTCGCTGTCTCCCACGTTTGCGAGGTAGCGCAAGGAAACAGACGAAAGAGATGGCCCAACCCACCCCCATACACATGTATATACATACGTCCACACACGCAAATATACATACCTACACAGCTTTCCATGCTTTACCCCAGACGCTTCATATGCCTTGATTCAATCCACTGACAGCACGTCAACCCCGGTATACCACATC
This sequence comes from Panulirus ornatus, assembly GCF_036320965.1. NCBI lineage: Eukaryota > Metazoa > Arthropoda > Malacostraca > Decapoda > Palinuridae > Panulirus > Panulirus ornatus. Next base: position 16,102,303 of record NC_092282.1, read on the forward strand.
ACTCCAATTCACTCTATTCCTTGCCCTCCTTTCACCCTCCTGCATGTTCAGGCCCCGATCACACAAAATCTTTTTCACTCCATCTTTCCACCTCCAATTTGGTCTCCCTCTTCTCCTCGTTCCCTCCACCTCCGACACATATATTCTCTTGGTCAATCTTTCCTCACTCATTCTCTCCATGTGCCCGAACCATTTCAAAACACCCTCTTCTGCTCTCTCAACCACGCTCTTTTTATTTCCACACATCTCTCTTACCCTTACGTTACTTACTCGATCAAACCACCTCACAGCACATATTGTCCTCAAACATCTCATTTCCAGCACATCCATCCTCCTGCGCATAACTCTATCCATAGCCCACGTCTTGCAACCATACAACATTGTTGGAACCACTATTCCTTCAAACATACCCATTTTTGCTTTCCGAGATAATGTTCTCGACTTCCACACATTCTTCAAGGCTCCCAGAATTTTCACCCCCTCCCCCACCCTATGATCCACTTCCGCTTCCATGGTTCCATCCGCTGCCAGATCCACTCCCAGATATCTAAAAGACTTCACTTCCTCCAGTTTTTCTCCATTCAAACTCACCTCCCAATTGACTTGACCCTCAACCCTACTGTACCTAATAACCTTGCTCTTATTCACATTTACTCTTAACTTTCTTCTTTCACACACTTTACCAAACTCAGTCACCAGCTTCTGCAGTTTCTCACATGAATCAGCCACCAGCGCTGTATCATCAGCGAACAACAACTGACTCACTTCCCAAGCTCTCTCATCCCCAACAGATCATACTTGCCCCTCTTTCCAAAACTCTTGCATTCACCTCCCTAACACCCCCATCCATAAACAAATTAAACAACCATGGAGACATCACACACCCCTGCCGCAAACCTACATTCACTGAGAACCAATCACTTTCCTCTCTTCCTACACGTACACATGCCTTACATCCTCTATAAAAACTTTTCACTGCTTCTAACAACTTGCCTCCCACAAGTAGTGGTGATGTGAGAAGGAGATGGAGTGAGTATTTTGAAGGTTTGTTGAATGTGTTTGATGATAGAGTGGCAGATATAGGGTGTTTTGGTCGAGGTGGTGTGCAAAGTGAGAGGGTTAGGGAAGATGATTTGGTGAACAGAGAAGAGGTAGTAAAAGCTTTGCGGAAGATGAAAGCCGGCAAGGCAGCAGGTTTGGATGGTATTGCAGTGGAATTTATTAAAGAAGGGGGTGACTGTATTGTTGACTGGTTGGTAAGGTAATTTAATGTATGTATGACTCATGGTGAGGTGCCTGAGGATTGGCGGAATGCGTGCATAGTGCCATTGTACAAAGGCAAAGGGGATAAGAGTGAGTGCTCAAATTACAGAGGTATAAGTTTGTTGAGTATTCCTGGTAAATTATATGGGAGGATATTGATTGAGAGGGTGAAGGCATGTACAGAGCATCAGATTGGGGAAGAGCAGTGTGGTTTCAGAAGTGGTAGAGGATGTGTGGATCAGGTGTTTGCTTTGAAGAATGTATGTGAGAAATACTTAGAAAAGCAAATGGATTTGTATGTAGCATTTATGGATCTGGAGAAGGCATATGATAGAGTTGATAGAGATGCTCTGTGGAAGGTATTAAGAATACTTATGTATATCTCGCTTTTTAAACCAGGTATTCCCAATCACCAGTCCTTTTTCAGCACATAAATCTACAAGTTCTTCACCATTTCCATTTACAACACTGAACACCCCATGTATACCAATTATTCCCTCAACTGCCACATTACTCACCTTTGCATTCAAATCACCCATCACTATAACCCGGTCGCGTGCATCAAAACCACTAACACACTCATTCAGCTGCTCCCAAAACACTTGCCTCTCATGATCTTTCTTCTCATGCCCAGGTGCATATGCACCAATAATCACCCATCTCTCTCCATCAACTTTCAGTTTTACCCATATTAATCAAGAATTTACTTTCTTACATTCTAAATATGTGAGAAATACTTAGAAAAGCAAATGGATTTGTATGTAGCATTTATGGATCTGGAAAAGGCATATGATAGAGTTGATAGAGATGCTCTGTGGAAGGTATTAAGAATATATGGTGTGGGTGGCAAGTTGTTAGAAGCAGTGAAAAGTTTTTATCGAGGATGTAAGGCATGTGTACGTGTAGGAAGAGAGGAAAGTGATTGGTTCTCAGTGAATGTAGGTTTGCGGCAGGGGTGTGTGATGTCTCCATGGTTGTTTAATTTGTTTATGGATGGGGTTGTTAGGGAGGTGAATGCAAGAGTTTTGCAAAGAGGGGCAAGAATGAAGTCTGTTGTGGATGAGAGAGCTTGGGAAGTGAGTCAGTTGTTGTTCGCTGATGATACAGCGCTGGTGGCTGATTCATGTGAGAAACTGCAGAAGCTGGTGACTGAGTTTGGTAAAGTGTGTGAAAGAAGAAAGTTAAGAGTAAATGTGAATAAGAGCAAGGTTATTAGGTACAGTAGGGTTGAGGGTCAAGTCAATTGGGAGGTGAGTTTGAATGGAGAAAAACTGGATGAAGTAAAGTGTTTTAGATATCTGGGAGTGGATCTGGCAGCGGATGGAACCATGGAAGCGGAAGTGAATCCTAGGGTGGGGAAGGGGGCGAAAATCCTGGGAGCCTTGAAGAATGTGTGGAAGTCGAGAACATTATCTCGGAAAGCAAAAATGGCTATGTTTGAAGGAATAGTGGTTCCAACAATGTTGTATGGTTGTGAGGCGTGGGCTATGGATAGAGTTGTGCGCAGGAGGGCGGATGTGCTGGAAATGAGATGTTTGAGGACAATGTGTGGTGTGAGGTGGTTTGATCGAGTAAGTAATGTAAGGGTAAGAGAGATATGTGGAAATAAAAAGAGCGTGGTTGAGACTGCAGAAGAGGGTGTTTTGAAATGGTTTGGGCACATGGAGAGAATGAGTGAGGAAAGATTGACCAAGAGGATATATGTGTCGGAGGTGGAGGGAACGAGGAGAAGTGGGAGACCAAATTGGAGGTGGAAAGATGGAGTGAAAAAGATTTTGAGTGATCGGGGCCTGAACATGCAGGAGGGTGAAAGGCGGGCAAGGAATAGAGTGAATTGGATCGATGTGGTATACCGGGGTTGACGTGCTGTCAGTGGATTGAATCAGGGCATGTGAAGCGTCTGGGGTAAACCATGGAAAGCTGTGTGGGGCCTGGATGTGGAAAGGGAGCTGTGGTTTCGGGCATTATTGCATGACAGCTAGAGACTCAGTGTGAATGAATGAGGCCTTTGTTGTCTTTTCCTAGCGCTACCCCGCACACATGAAGGGGGAGGGGGATGGTATTCCATATGTTGCGAGGTGGCGATGGGAATGAATAAAGGCAGACAGTGTGAATTGTGTGCATGGATAGATATGTATGTGTCTGTATGTGTATATATATATATGTACATTGAGATGTATAGGTATGTATATTTGTGTGTGTGGACATGTGTGTATATACATATGTATGGGGGTGAGTTGGGCCATTTCTTTCGTCTGTTTCCTTGCGCTACCTCGCAAACGCGGGAGACAGCGACAAAGCAAAATAAAAAGAAAAAAAAATTCATGTATACACATTCTTGACCCATTTCCAGTGCTAAAGTGAAACTTAAACCTCCAAACCAATACCAGCACTTCTTAATGGTTACATTGCATACTAAGTTGGTTCTTCACACAAGACTGATTTTACCATTCACATCCCCAAATTTTATACGCAAAACAACTCCATACTTATTTATATTTATTTTATTTATATTACTTTGTCGCTGTTTCCCGTGTTAGCGAGGTAGCGCAAGGAAACAGACGAAAGGATGGCCCAACCCACCCACATACACATGTATATACATACACGTCCACACACGCAAATATACATACCTCTACATCTCAACATCTACATATATATACACATAGACATATACATATATACACATGTACATAATTCATACTCTCTGTCTTTATTCATTCCCGTCGCCACCCCGCCACACATGAAATGAAAAACCCCCTTCTCCTGCATGTGCACGAGGTAGCGCTAGGAAAAGACAACAAAGGCCACATTCGTTCACACTCAGTCTCTAGCTGTTATGTATAATGCACCGAAACCACAGGTCCCTTTCCACATCTAGGCCCCACAGAACTTTCCATGGTTTACCCCAGGTGCTTCACATGCCCTCGTTCAATCCATTGACAGCACATCGACCCCAGTATACCACAGTGTTCCAATTCACTCTATTCCTTGCACGCCTTTCACCCTCCTGCATGTTCAGGCCCCGATTACTCAAAATCTTTTTCACTCCATCTTTCCACCCAATTTGGTCTCCCACTTCTCATTCCCTCCACCTCTGACACATATATCCTCTTTGTCAATCTTTCCTCACTCATTCTCAATATGTGACCAAACCATAATATCTTTGTCCCTATATCTGTTTTGATAGGAAACAAAAAATACTACCCTTGTATTCCCTGTGTGTCATAAAAGGCAGCTAAGATGGCTGGAAACCCTCCCCTTTTTGTATTTCAGTTTCTTAAAGGCTCGGCTAGAGTTTCTGAATGTGTATGGAAGTAACCAAGATGTGAAAGGAGATTTTTTTTTTTTCTCTGTCGCTGTCTCCCGCGTTTGCGAGGTAGCGCAAGGAAACAGACGAAAGAAATGGCCCAACCCACCCCCATACACATGTATATACATATGTCCACACACGCAAATATACATACCTACACAGCTTTCCATGGTTTACCCCAGACGCTTCACATGCCTTGCACGTCATCGTCAACAGCACGTCAACCCCGGTATACCACCTCGCTCCAATTCACTCTATTCCTTGCCCTCCTTTCACCCTCCTGCATGTTCAGGCCCCGATCACACAAAATCTTTTTCACTCCATCTTTCCACCTCCAATTTGGTCTCCCTCTTCTCCTCGTTCCCTCCACCTCTGACACATATATTCTCTTGGTCAATCTTTCCTCACTCATTCTCTCCATGTGCCCGAACCATTTCAAAACACCCTCTTCTGCTCTCTCAACCACGCTCTTTTTATTTCCACGCATCTCTCTTACCCTTACGTTACTTACTCGATCAAACCACCTCACACCACACATTGTCCTCAAACATCTCATTTCCAGCACATCCATCCTCCTGCGCACAACTCTATCAATAGCCCACGCCTCGCAACCATACAACATTGTTGGAACCACTATTCCTTCAAACATACCCATTTTTGCTTTCCGAGATAATGTTCTCGACTTCCACACATTCTTCAAGGCTCCCAGAATTTTCGCCCCCTCCCCCACCCTATGATCCACTTCCGCTTCCATGGTTCCATCCGCTGCCAGATCCACTCCCAGATATCTAAAACACTTCACTTCCTCCAGTTTTTCTCCATTCAAACTCACCTCCCAATTGACTTGACCCTCAACCCTACTGTACCTAATGACCTTGCTCTTATTCACATTTACTCTTAACTTTCTTCTTTCACACACTTTACCAAACTCAGTCACCAGCTTCTGCAGTTTCTCACATGAATCAGCCACCAGCGCTGTATCATCAGCGAACAACAACTGACTCACTTCCCAAGCTCTCTCATCCCCAACAGACTTCATACTTGCCCCTCTTTCCAAAACTCTTGCATTCACCTCCCTAACAACCCCATCCATAAACAAATTAAACAACCATGGAGACATCACACACCCCTGCCGCAAACCTACATTCACTGAGAACCAATCACTTTCCTCTCTTCCTACACGTACACATGCCTTACATCCTCGATAAAAACTTTTCACTGCTTCTAACAACTTTCCTCCCACACCATATATTCTTAATACCTTCCACAGAGCATCTCTATCAACTCTATCATATGCCTTCTCCAGATCCATAAATGCTACATACAAATCCATTTGCTTTTCTAAGTATTTCTCACATACATTCTTCAAAGCAAACACCTGATCCACACATCCTCTACCACTTCTGAAACCACACTGCTCTTCCCCAATCTGATGCTCTGTACATGCCTTCACCCTCTCAATCAATATCCTCCCATATAATTTACCAGGAATACTCAACAAACTTATACCTCTGTAATTTGAGCACTCACTCTTATTCCCTTTGCCTTTGTACTATGGAACTATGCACGCATTCTGCCAATCCTCAGGCACCTCACCATGAGTCATACATACATTAAATAACCTTACCAACCAGTCAACAATACAGTCACCCCTTTTGTGGGGCTCTTTTGTAGCTTCATGGCTCTTGTTGCAGTCAGCAGTAGGGAAATAGTGGACTTCTTTGGAGTGAAAAACCCCTCAATAAGAGTGCATCATCTACTGACTCTGATACAACCTTACCACAGGTGATTTTCCACTCTGTGTAACTTCATGCTGGCAGTCGCAGACTCACACACATGAATTTGTTTTTAGCATCACTTCAAGTATAGAAGAGGCAGAAAGGAGTTTAGGGATTTGTTGTGAGCATTATTAAGGTAGAGCATATAAAATTTTGTGAACAGCAATAGAATTATACTGCAGGAGAGATGGAGCAGTCAACTGAATTTCATTTTCATTTTTTTTTTTTTTTGTCGCTGTCTCCCACGTTTGCGAGGTAGCGCAAGGAAACAGACGAAAGAAATGGCCCAACCCACCCCCATACACATGTATATACATACACGTCCACACACGCAAATATACATACCTACACAGCTTTCCATGGTTTACCCCAGGTGCTTCACATGCCCTCGTTCAATCCATTGACAGCACATCGACCCCAGTATACCACAGTGTTCCAATTCACTCTATTCCTTGCACGCCTTTCACCCTCCTGCATGTTCAGGCCCGATTACTCAAAATCTTTTTCACTCCATCTTTCCACCTCCAATTTGGTCTCCCTCTTCTCCTCGTTCCCTCCACCTCTGACACATATATTCTCTTGGTCAATCTTTCCTCACTCATTCTCAATATGTGACCAACCATAATATCTTTGTCCCTATATCTGTTTTGATAGGAAACAAAAAATATACCCTTGTATTCCCTGTGTGTCATAAAAGGCAGCTAAGATGGCTGGAAACCCTCCCCTTTTTGTATTTCAGTTTCTTAAAGGCTCGGCTAGAAGTGTCTGAATGTGTATGGAAGTAACCAAGATGTGAAAGGAGATTTTTTTTTTTTTTTGACAGGCTTATGGCATTGTATGGAAAGCCATTGACCGAAGAACTGGAGAAGTGGTGGCTGTCAAGAAGATCTTTGATGCCTTTAGGAATGAAACAGATGCCCACGCACTTCAGAGAGATAGTCTTCCTATTGGAATTCTCCTCACACCCAAATGTCATCCGTCTGCTCAACGTATTGAGGGCAGACAACAATAAGGACATCTACCTCGTGTTCCAGTTTATGGGTGGGTGTGCTTCCGTTTTCACTTTTTAACCAAAGTGCTTGCTTTTTATCATAATTTAGGGCATATATTTTCTTTCAGTTTATTTTTCTGTTCAGTATTATCAAGTAATTTGGGCATATTTGTAATAGAGATTGGAAAAGGAAACCTATGGTAAGGATGTGAGCATGTGGGATCTTTTTCATAAGTTTACATAAAAATGTAGCCCACATTAAGCTGTAAAAATCTCATAAAAAATTGATAAGCCTAGGTCCTTCATGTGACTGTTATCATTTCAGTCCCCAAAACAGACCAATATAAATATATATATATATATTATATATATATATATAATATATATATATATATATATATATTATATATATATATATATATTATATATATATATATATATAATATATATATATATATTATATATATATATATATACAGCACAGTAAGGAATGACCCCACATATCTAGCTTGACTGTAGGATCTAACCCACTGCTCATGGATTGCAAGTCCAGAGTGCTTCCAGTTTACTGTGACCCCCAGTTTTGATAACTTTCTTGTTTTTTTTTTTTTTTGTCGCTGTCTCCCACGTTTGCGAGGTAGCGCAAGGAAACAGACGAAAGAAATGGCCCAACCCACCCCCATACACATGTATATACATACACGTCCACACACGCAAATATACATACCTACACAGCTTTCCATGGTTTACCCCAGGTGCTTCACATGCCCTCGTTCAATCCATTGACAGCACATCGACCCCAGTATACCACAGTGTTCCAATTCACTCTATTCCTTGCCCTCCTTTCACCCTCCTGCATGTTCAGGCCCCCGATCACACAAAATCTTTTTCACTCCATCTTTCCACCTCCAATTTGGTCTCCCTCTTCTCCTCGTTCCCTCCACCTCTGACACATATATTCTCTTGGTCAATCTTTCCTCACTCATTCTCAATATGTGACCAACCATAATATCTTTGTCCCTATATCTGTTTTGATAGGAAACAAAAAATACTACCTTGTATTCCCTGTGTGTCATAAAAGGCAGCTAAGATGGCTGGAAACCCTCCCCTTTTTGTATTTCAGTTTCTTAAAGCTCGGATAGAGTTTCTGAATGTGTATGGAAGTAACCAAGATGTGAAAGGAGATTTTTTTTTTTGCTTTGTCGCTGTCTCCCACGTTTGCGAGGTAGCGCAAGGAAACAGACGAAAGAGATGGCCCAACCCACCCCCATACACATGTATATACATACGTCCACACATGCAAATATACATACCTACACAGCTTTCCATGGTTTACCCCAGACGCTTCATATGCCTTGATTCAATCCACTGACAGCACGTCAACCCCGGTATACCACATCGCTCCAATTCACTCTATTCCTTGCCCTCCTTTCACCCTCCTGCATGTTCAGGCCCCGATCACACAAAATCTTTTTCACTCCATCTTTCCACCTCCAATTTTGTCTCCCTCTTCTCCTCGTTCCCTCCACCTCCGACACATATATTCTCTTGGTCAATCTTTCCTCACTCATTCTCTCCATGTGCCCGAACCATTTCAAAACACCCTCTTCTGCTCTCTCAACCACGCTCTTTTTATTTCCACACATCTCTCTTACCCTTACGTTACTTACTCGATCAAACCACCTCACAGCACATATTGTCCTCAAACATCTCATTTCCAGCACATCCATCCTCCTGCGCATAACTCTATCCATAGCCCACGTCTTGCAACCATACAACATTGTTGGAACCACTATTCCTTCAAACATACCCATTTTTGCTTTCCGAGATAATGTTCTCGACTTCCACACATTCTTCAAGGCTCCCAGAATTTTCACCCCCTCCCCCACCCTATGATCCACTTCCGCTTCCATGGTTCCATCCGCTGCCAGATCCACTCCCAGATATCTAAAACACTTCACTTCCTCCAGTTTTTCTCCATTCAAACTCACCTCCCAATTGACTTGACCCTCAACCCTACTGTACCTAATAACCTTGCTCTTATTCACATTTACTCTTAACTTTCTTCTTTCACACACTTTACCAAACTCAGTCACCAGCTTCTGCAGTTTCTCACATGAATCAGCCACCAGCGCTGTATCATCAGCGAACAACAACTGACTCACTTCCCAAGCTCTCTCATCCCCAACAGATCATACTTGCCCCTCTTTCCAAAACTCTTGCATTCACCTCCCTAACACCCCCATCCATAAACAAATTAAACAACCATGGAGACATCACACACCCCTGCCGCAAACCTACATTCACTGAGAACCAATCACTTTCCTCTCTTCCTACACGTACACATGCCTTACATCCTCTATAAAAACTTTTCACTGCTTCTAACAACTTGCCTCCCACAAGTAGTGGTGATGTGAGAAGGAGATGGAGTGAGTATTTTGAAGGTTTGTTGAATGTGTTTGATGATAGAGTGGCAGATATAGGGTGTTTTGGTCGAGGTGGTGTGCAAAGTGAGAGGGTTAGGGAAGATGATTTGGTGAACAGAGAAGAGGTAGTAAAAGCTTTGCGGAAGATGAAAGCCGGCAAGGCAGCAGGTTTGGATGGTATTGCAGTGGAATTTATTAAAGAAGGGGGTGACTGTATTGTTGACTGGTTGGTAAGGTAATTTAATGTATGTATGACTCATGGTGAGGTGCCTGAGGATTGGCGGAATGCGTGCATAGTGCCATTGTACAAAGGCAAAGGGGATAAGAGTGAGTGCTCAAATTACAGAGGTATAAGTTTGTTGAGTATTCCTGGTAAATTATATGGGAGGATATTGATTGAGAGGGTGAAGGCATGTACAGAGCATCAGATTGGGGAAGAGCAGTGTGGTTTCAGAAGTGGTAGAGGATGTGTGGATCAGGTGTTTGCTTTGAAGAATGTATGTGAGAAATACTTAGAAAAGCAAATGGATTTGTATGTAGCATTTATGGATCTGGAGAAGGCATATGATAGAGTTGATAGAGATGCTCTGTGGAAGGTATTAAGAATACTTATGTATATCTCACTTTTTAAACCAGGTATTCCCAATCACCAGTCCTTTTTCATCACATAAATCTACAAGCTCTTCACCATTTCCATTTACAACACTGAACACCCCATGTATACCAATTATTCCCTCAACTGCCACATTACTCACCTTTGCATTCAAATCACCCATCACTATAACCCGGTCGCGTGCATCAAAACCACAAACACACTCATTCAGCTGCTCCCAAAACACTTGCCTCTCATGATCTTTCTTCTCATGCCCAGGTGCATATGCACCAATAATCACCCATCTCTCTCCATCAACTTTCAGTTTTACCCATATTAATCAAGAATTTACTTTCTTACATTCTAAATATGTGAGAAATACTTAGAAAAGCAAATGGATTTGTATGTAGCATTTATGGATCTGGAAAAGGCATATGATAGAGTTGATAGAGATGCTCTGTGGAAGGTATTAAGAATATATGGTGTGGGTGGCAAGTTGTTAGAAGCAGTGAAAAGTTTTTATCGAGGATGTAAGGCATGTGTACGTGTAGGAAGAGAGGAAAGTGATTGGTTCTCAGTGAATGTAGGTTTGCGGCAGGGGTGTGTGATGTCTCCATGGTTGTTTAATTTGTTTATGGATGGGGTTGTTAGGGAGGTGAATGCAAGAGTTTTGCAAAGAGGGGCAAGAATGAAGTCTGTTGTGGATGAGAGAACTTGGGAAGTGAGTCAGTTGTTGTTCGCTGATGATACAGCGCTGGTGGCTGATTCATGTGAGAAACTGCAGAAGCTGGTGACTGAGTTTGGTAAAGTGTGTGAAAGAAGAAAGTTAAGAGTAAATGTGAATAAGAGCAAGGTTATTAGGTACAGTAGGGTTGAGGGTCAAGTCAATTGGGAGGTGAGTTTGAATGGAGAAAAACTGGATGAAGTAAAGTGTTTTAGATATCTGGGAGTGGATCTGGCAGCGGATGGAACCATGGAAGCGGAAGTGAATCCTAGGGTGGGGAAGGGGGCGAAAATCCTGGGAGCCTTGAAGAATGTGTGGAAGTCGAGAACATTATCTCGGAAAGCAAAAATGGCTATGTTTGAAGGAATAGTGGTTCCAACAATGTTGTATGGTTGTGAGGCGTGGGCTATGGATAGAGTTGTGCGCAGGAGGGCGGATGTGCTGGAAATGAGATGTTTGAGGACAATGTGTGGTGTGAGGTGGTTTGATCGAGTAAGTTATGTAAGGGTAAGAGAGATATGTGGAAATAAAAAGAGCGTGGTTGAGACAGCAGAAGAGGGTGTTTTGAAATGGTTTGGGCACATGGAGAGAATGAGTGAGGAAAGATTGACCAAGAGGATATATGTGTCGGAGGTGGAGGGAACGAGGAGAAGTGGGAGACCAAATTGGAGGTGGAAAGATGGAGTGAAAAAGATTTTGAGTGATCGGGGCCTGAACATGCCGGAGGGTGAAAGGCGGGCAAGGAATAGAGTGAATTGGATCGATGTGGTATACCGGGGTTGACGTGCTGTCAGTGGATTGAATCAGGGCATGGGAAGCGTCTGGGGTAAACCATGGAAAGCTGTGTGGGGCCTGGATGTGGAAAGGGAGCTGTGGTTTCGGGCATTATTGCATGACAGCTAGAGACTCAGTGTGAACGAATGAGGCCTTTGTTGTCTTTTCCTAGCGCTACCCCGCACACATGAAGGGGGAGGGGGATGGTATTCCATATGTTGCGAGGTGGCGATGGGAATGAATAAAGGCAGACAGTGTGAGTTGTGTGCATGGATATATATGTATGTGTCTGTATGTGTATATATATGTGTACATTGAGATGTATAGGTATGTATATTTGCGTGTGTGGACATGTGTGTATATACATATGTATGGGGGTGAGTTGGGCCATTTCTTTCGTCTGTTTCCTTGCGCTACCTCGCAAACGCGGGAGACAGCGACAAAGCAAAATAAAAAGAAAAAAAATTCATGTATACACATTCTTGACCCATTTCCAGTGCTAAAGTGAAACTTAATCCTCCAAACCAATACCAGCACTTCTTAATGGTTACATTGCATACTAAGTTGGTTCTTCACACAAGACTGATTTTACCATTCACATCCCCAAATTTTATACGCAAAACAACACCATACTTATTTATATTTATTTTATTTATTTTACTTTGTCGCTGTTTCCCGTGTTAGCGAGGTAGCGCAAGGAAACAGACGAAAGGATGGCCCAACCCACCCACATACACATGTATATACATACACGTCCACACACGCAAATATACATACCTCTACATCTCAATGTCTACATATATATACACACAGACATATACATATATACACATGTACATAATTCATACTCTCTGTCTTTATTCATTCCCGTCGCCACCCCGCCACACATGAAATGAAAAACCCCCTTCCCCTGCATGTGCACGAGGTAGCGCTAGGAAAAGACAACAAAGGCCACATTCGTTCACACTCAGTCTCTAGCTGTTATGTATAATGCACCGAAACCACAGCTCCCTTTCCACATCTAGGCCCCACAGAACTTTCCATGGTTTACCCCAGGTGCTTCACATGCCCTCGTTCAATCCATTGACAGCACATCGACCCCAGTATACCACAGTGTTCCAATTCACTCTATTCCTTGCACGCCTTTCACCCTCCTGCATGTTCAGGCCCCGATTACTCAAAATCTTTTTCACTCCATCTTTCCACCCAATTTGGTCTCCCACTTCTCATTCCCTCCACCTCTGACACATATATCCTCTTTGTCAATCTTTCCTCACTCATTCTCACCATGTGACCAAACCATAATATCTTTGTCCCTATATCTGTTTTGATAGGAAACAAAAAATACTACCCTTGTATTCCCTGTGTGTCATAAAAGGCAGCTAAGATGGCTGGAAACCCTCCCCTTTTTGTATTTCAGTTTCTTAAAGGCTCAGGCTAGAGTTTCTGAATGTGTATGGAAGTAACCAAGATGTGAAAGGAGATTTTTTTTTTTTTTCTTTGTCGCTGTCTCCCGCGTTTGCGAGGTAGCGCAAGGAAACAGACGAAAGAAATGGCCCAACCCACCCCCATACACATGTATATACATACGTCCACACACGCAAATATACATACCTACACAGCTTTCCATGGTTTACCCCAGACGCTTCACATGCCTTGCACGTCAACGTCAACAGCACGTCAACCCCGGTATACCACCTCGCTCCAATTCACTCTATTCCTTGCCCTCCTTTCACCCTCCTGCATGTTCAGGCCCCGATCACACAAAATCTTTTTCACTCCATCTTTCCACCTCCAATTTGGTCTCCCTCTTCTCCTCGTTCCCTCCACCTCTGACACATATATTCTCTTGGTCAATCTTTCCTCACTCATTCTCTCCATGTGCCCGAACCATTTCAAAACACCCTCTTCTGCTCTCTCAACCACGGTCTTTTTATTTCCACACATCTCTCTTACCCTTACGTTACTTACTCGATCAAACCACCTCACACCACACATTGTCCTCAAACATCTCATTTCCAGCACATCCATCCTCCTGCGCACAACTCTATCAATAGCCCACGCCTCGCAACCATACAACATTGTTGGAACCACTATTCCTTCAAACATACCCATTTTTGCTTTCCGAGATAATGTTCTCGACTTCCACACATTCTTCAAGGCTCCCAGAATTTTCGCCCCCTCCCCCACCCTATGATCCACTTCCGCTTCCATGGTTCCATCCGCTGCCAGATCCACTCCCAGATATCTAAAACACTTCACTTCCTCCAGTTTTTCTCCATTCAAACTCACCTCCCAATTGACTTGACCCTCAACCCTACTGTACCTAATGACCTTGCTCTTATTCACATTTACTCTTAACTTTCTTCTTTCACACACTTTACCAAACTCAGTCACCAGCTTCTGCAGTTTCTCACATGAATCAGCCACCAGCGCTGTATCATCAGCGAACAACAACTGACTCACTTCCCAAGCTCTCTCATCCCCAACAGACTTCATACTTGCCCCTCTTTCCAAAACTCTTGCATTCACCTCCCTAACAACCCCATCCATAAACAAATTAAACAACCATGGAGACATCACACACCCCTGCCGCAAACCTACATTCACTGAGAACCAATCACTTTCCTCTCTTCCTACACGTACACATGCCTTACATCCTCGATAAAAACTTTTCACTGCTTCTAACAACTTTCCTCCCACACCATATATTCTTAATACCTTCCACAGAGCATCTCTATCAACTCTATCATATGCCTTCTCCAGATCCATAAATGCTACATACAAATCCATTTGCTTTTCTAAGTATTTCTCACATACATTCTTCAAAGCAAACACCTGATCCACACATCCTCTACCACTTCTGAAACCACACTGCTCTTCCCCAATCTGATGCTCTGTACATGCCTTCACCCTCTCAATCAATATCCTCCCATATAATTTACCAGGAATACTCAACAAACTTATACCTCTGTAATTTGAGGAGATATAGTAGTATATTTGAAGAATGATTTGGAAACATGAAGCAAGTGCAAAGGAAGGGGTAGCACTACTACTGAAGTAGGAGTTCTGGGAATGTGTGAAAGAGTATAAGGAGGTGTGGGTGAAAATGAAAGCGGATTATGAGAGATGGTGATTATTCATGCTTGTGCACCTTACCACAAGAAGAATGATTTCAAGAGCCAAAATGTTCTAGGAGCAGCAAAGTGAATGTGTCAGCAGTTTTAATGCAAGAGCATGGGTATTAGTGATGGGTAGTTTAAATGCAAAAATGAGTAATGTGGCGGTTGAGGATTTAACTAGTGGGCATGGGGTGTTCAGTATGGTGAAGAGAAAGGGTGAACTGCTTATGGAATTTCATACTGAAAAAGAACTGGTGATTGGGAATGCCTGATTGAAAAAGAGGGACATACATAAGCATACATGGATGATTAGGGAAGATGATCAGAAGATATTATTAGATTACGCACCAATTGACAGTGTGCAAGAGACTTGAATGTGAATATGCTGATAAGAGCAGGTGTTGGGATGTCTGATCATTACCAGTTGGAGATGAGGGTGAAGGTTTATAGAGTATTGGGTGTTATGTGTCAGCAGAAAGGAGTGAGGAAGATAGACATTAGTGCTGGATTTAATAACTGGCATTGTAATTGATTTTTAGGCAAAGTGAAGATGAAATAGAAAGATAGACTCATAGAGTGAGTTTAATGAGAAAGAGCAATTAAGGAGTTTGAATGGAGGATGCCATGATAGAGACATTTATGGAAGCTCTACCATGATTATATTGCTCTGTAGCATGGAATGATGTATCCTGTAGTACTCTTGAGATGCTACAGCCATGTGAAAAATCATGGGGGAGAAGTATTTGAGTGTATGGACGTGGTATGGGTGGGAAGAGAATCAGAGAAAGACAGATGTAAGCTGAAGTATCAACTGAAGAAATATGATTGGAAGTTATTGGCTCAAATTATTGTGCTATGGTGATTTATGAAGGTTCTGCATGGGAACCCCTGTTGCATGGTTGACATTAGCATTGCTTATTGGTAGTTTGACTTTTCTTTCCACAGACTGTTCAAAGATTCTGTTTTACATGAAGATTTGGTCTTAATTTGCTTGACTTTTCAAAATTTTGAGATTTAATATGCACAATATTTACTTAATTTTGAATATTGAAAATGATTGTCTAAGAGAAAGGAGACTTCATTTTTGTGTGGAAACATGAGATATCTTGGAAGTAAATGTTGACAGTAAATTTGTTTAAGGTGTTTTTATGCTTCTGATTGTTACTCTTGGATTTTACAGAAAATCTCCCTTTCTTTCAGCCTTCTAACCTTTTACTGGTTTTTATGTAGCTGATTGTTACTCTTGAATCTTACAAATTTCTTTTCTTTCAGCCTTCTAACCTTCTATTGGACAGTGACTGTCGTGTCAAGGTTGCAGATTTTGGACTAGCTCGATCTGTAGAGCCATGTGCAAGGGTTGAACCTCAAGGTGATCCAACTCTCACGAATTATGTTGCAACAAGATGGTACCGAGCTCCTGAAATTTTACTAAACTCCAAAAGGTAAGTACATAATTGAATGTTCAGTCAGTTTTCATCTTGTGTGAGTGAAATAATGATTATAGCATGATGATTTTTCTTATTAGATCTATGAGCAAGTTTATGAGCAAGTGAGGCCATTTTTCATCTGTTCGTGGTATTAACTCACTAATGTATGAAATGATGAACAAGATTTAGGAAAAATTATGATTATGATTATTCTTCAACTGTATTTCCAGTGTGTTTTAGAACATGGCTAAAGAGGGAGAAAGCAAGGGTCAGAAACCCTTCTTGTCTTGTATTTCAGTTTCTAAAAGATGGAACAGAAGAAGGAGCCAAGTGAGGAGTACTCATCCTCCTCAAAGGCTCAGGCAAGGGTGTCTAAATGTGTGTGGATGTAACCAAGATGAGAAGGGAAAGATGAGTATTATGTTTGAGGAAAGACTCATAGATGTTCTGTCTCTGAATGCAACAAAGCTCCAGGATAAAGGGAAAGAATGGTTTGGAAATGTCTTACAAGTCAGGGGTTGGTGAGAGGACAAGAGCTAATGAAGGGGTAGCACTACTGATGAAGCAGGAGTTGTGAAAGTGTATGAAAGAGTGTAAGAAAGTGAGTTCTAGACTGATGTGGGTAAAAATGAGAGTGGATAGTGAGAAATGGATTATTATTAGTGCTTATTCACCTTGCCATGAGAAGAAAGATCATGAAAGACAAGGGCCTTGGGCGCAGTTGAGTGAGTGTGTCATCAGTTTTGATGCAAGAGACCAGGTGTTAGTGATGAGTGATTTGAATACGAAGATAAGTAATATGGCAGTTGAGGGCATAATTAGGAGGTATGAGGTAGTATTGTGAATGGAAGTGTTGGACAGCTTGTAGAGTTGTGTGCTGAAAAGAGACGGTAGATTGTGAATACCTGGTTTAAAAAGAGGGACATAACACGGATACATATGCAAGTAGGAAAGATGGTCAGTGGGCATTATTGGATTACATATTAATTGATAGGTGTGTAAAAGAGAGACTTTTGGAAGTGAGTGTGCTGAGAGGGGATGTCTAATCATTACCTCTGGCTCTATGATGGCTCTATGTGAATGGAATTGGAAGATTTGTCACTGATATTCTCACTGACTTGGTAAAGACATGTGGGGATTAAGAAATTGAAGTGGAAAGTTATGGAAAATTACCGTTGGAGGCAGAAGTAGGAACATTTGTGTTGTTTGAGAAAATAAAACATAGTGTATTCAGAGACATAACAAGAAATATTTTTTCCCAAGATGATTAGGGATAGGCTTATGGAGATCTGAGGTGACAGGGAGTGTTTGTTTTAGGTTAGTTTAAGTATAAATCACTACAGAAAATTTTTAGGTAAGACTAGGTAACTGTGTCAAATAATTTAATAGGCCAGAAATTGAGCTAGTTGACTGACCATTTATTTTAGCTTTGATAACATATAATGATGAAAATGTAATACATTCAGGTTAACACTTACTTGATAAAATCAGTCTTTAATAAAGCTTTTAATTGGCAGATACACTTTGGGGGTTGACATGTGGAGCCTTGGCTGTATTCTTGGTGAGATGTTACTAGGTAAGCCAATGTTTCCTGGCTCCTCTACCCTTGACCAGATCGAAAGAATTATGGCTGTTATTTCTCCACCATCCAGAGAAGGTAAGTAATTTGGACAGAAGTGTATTTCATTATTTTACAAATGATATTGCACATGAGTTCATATCATACTTTGTTTTTGAGAATGTGTTCCTTAACATCATTTAGTTTATGGTGCCTAGTGCCTGTCTGTCTATGCATCTCTCATGGATCTGCCAGAATTATTGTTCAGAGGGAACTGCAGTTTCCTAACTCATGAACTGCAGGGTTGTGATGATATGAACAAGCAGATCCTTCGTGATTGCACTGGATATCAACTTTTGTAGGAAAAATTATAAATTAGTAAAATGCTCTAAGCTATTTCCCTTTTCCATAAATAACATTATTTTACCATGTATTGTTCACTGTTGTTTGCTTAAGGTTTACACTTAGAGCCCAGAAATTTGTACTGTGGTATGCACAGAAATTCATTAATAAAATAAACAAGCCATTACAAGGCAAAAATGTTTTATCATCTGGGAAGACATGGTGTGAATAAAGACAGGTTGTACTTGATGAATTTTCCTGATTTGCATAGTGAAAACAAATAGGGACATCGGTGAAAGGGGCAAGTGGGAAAGCAGCAACATGTAGCGATGAGATGAGGATATGGAATGAGTATTTTGAAGGACTGTTGAATTAAAGCAGCAATATGTAGTGATGAGATGAGGATATGGAATGAGTATTTTGAAGGATTGTTGAATTTGTTTGATGACAGGGTGGTAGATATATGGTGTGTGGGTTTGGGAGATATGGAAAGTAAAAGTCATGGAAACTAGTGTGGTGAAGAGAGAAGAGGAAGTAAGAGTGTTGCATAAGATGAAATGTGGCAAGACAGCTGGAGTAGATGGTAGTGATGTTGAATTTTTAAGAAGGGGGATGACTGTGTTGTTGATTGTTTTGTTGGGACTTTCAGTGCTTGTATGAATCATGGTGATGTGCCTTGGATTGGCAGAATGCATGTACAGTGCCATTTTATAAAGGCAAGAGGAAAATGGGTGAGTGTTTGAACCACAGAAATATAAGTTTGTGGAGTGTACCAGGTAAATTTTATGGGAGAATGGTAGTTGAGACTGTGGTGACATGTACAGAAAATCAGAATGAGTAGGAACAGTGTGATATCAGGAGTGGTAGAGGATATGTAATTCAAGTATTAGCCTTAAAGAAAATGTGAGGGAAATACTTGGAGAAACAGAAGGCTTTGTACGTGGCATTTATGGATTTGGAGAATGCATATTATAGGGTGGATAGAGATGCCTTTTTGAAGGTTTTACAAATACACGGTGTAAGAAGAAAGCTACTGTTAGTAAGAAGTGTTTAACAAGAGTTTAAGTCATGTGCACAAATAGGTAGAGAGGAATTTGGGTGGTTTCAGGTGATGGTGTTCTTTATGGGTTGGGTGATGAGGACTTCGGAATGAGGAGCAAGTGTGCTGTGAGTCATTTGTTGTTTGCATATTCAAGGGAGAAACTGCAGAAATTAGTGTCTGATCTTGGAAGAGTGTGAGAAAGGAGGAAGTTAAGAGTGAATGTGAACAAAAGCAAGTTTATGAGGTTGACCTAGGCAGAGGGACAGATGAGTTTGGGTGTGAGTTTAATAGGAGAAAATCTAGAGGAAGTGGAGTGTTAGTAACCAGCAGGGGACATGGCATTGATTGGAAACATTGAAGCGTAAGCATCAAGGTTTTGTGAGGCTTTTGTGGAAAGAGGAAATGATATCTGGATGGGTGAAAATGGGTATGGATGTGAGGCATGGGCTATAGATGAGTATGTGCAGAGAAGGGCATATGTGTTGAAAATTAAATGTTTGAGGACAATTTGTGGTGTGAAGTGTTTGATCGAGTCAGTGGTAAGAGTTTAATAGAAAGGTGTGGAATAAGATTGTGGTTGGGAGAGCTGAAGAAGGTGTGCTGAAATGATTTAGAGACATATGGAAAGAATGATTGAAGAAAGGTTGACAAAGAGAATGTATGTGCCATAACTGGAGGGGAAAAGAAAAAGGGGAGGCCAAACTGGAGATGGAAGGCTGCAGTGAAAAATGTTATGAGTGGTTGGGGCCTGAACTTACTGGAGGGTAAAAGTCATGCACACGATACACTGAATTGGAGTGATGTGGTATGCAGGGGGCTTCATGCTGTCAATGGACTGAACTAAGGCATATGAAACAGCTGGGGAAAACAACAGAAAGGACTGTGGGACTTGGTTATGGTTAGGGGGCCATGGTTTCAGTGCATCACATATAACAACTAGAGAATGGATGTGAGTGAATGAGGCCTTTTCTTCATCTGCTCATGGCACTTCCTTGTTAACACAGGAAATGGCTAACAAGTATGGGAAAAAAGCATAGTTACAGTGCAAGGAAAACTCATATTAGGATGGAAGACCATGTTTCACTTTAACACATAGCATATGGGTTCAAGAAGTAAGAAGTTTAGTGCACCTGATTCACCCTATAGCATATGGGTTCAAGAAGTGTGTGAAAGAAGTGAGAGGTTGAGTGCACCTGATTCACCCCATGGAATTTGGATTAAAGTTAGTGATATGGTAAACCCCCATTCTAACAGACTAATTGGAGGAATGATGATCTGTTTGAAGCCAAATTCAGTTACAATCCAAATATTTCCATGGAACATGAGTAAGTGAAATATTACAAAGTGTATTAGAAACCTAGCCTATTCTTTTGAGGCATGAGGTGTTCAGGGAGTAACAGAAGCAGATTGAAGAGTTACCTGAATCATCCCCAATCAAAAATGAGGCTTGCACGAGATACAAGCTATTTTTGCCATGATCATGACGTCAATAATTTTCAGCTTTTAGAAAATGCTTTTTAATGTTTCCTGGATCTCTTAGCATATGCAACGCTGATAGTAGTGTTATTTGTTATGATAGTAATACAAAAAGACAGGCTTATGCACTATAAGATAGTATTGCAGTTGCTTGAGAACATAGGCGGCAAATTTTTACATGTTGACTAAGTGGGTGCTTCTCTCAGACTAACTGGTAGAGACCAAACATGTCTTGTTTCATCTTGAAATTTTCACTAAAATTATCTTTGTATATGTAAAGGCATAACAGATA
The DNA here is from genome assembly GCF_036320965.1 of Panulirus ornatus. Taxonomy (NCBI): domain Eukaryota; kingdom Metazoa; phylum Arthropoda; class Malacostraca; order Decapoda; family Palinuridae; genus Panulirus; species Panulirus ornatus. Next base: position 16,123,423 of record NC_092282.1, read on the forward strand.
AAATTACACCATTAAATTATCGTAAATCAGTGTAAAGCAATGTGTTTGTGTGCAGAGAACACATTGTATGTTATTAGAATAGAAAAAATGCCCTGAGGGTCTGTGCAAAAGACTGCCATATGATCTGAGACCCAACAGCTTGGAATGAGGTCAGGAATTGATGGGTCATTCTGTTACACTTAAACAGTCTGGTGAGCCCTTATCTTATTGAACTAAATTTGCTATGTAGTGGACTTTTAAGGGAAATTCTGTTAGTCTGCTGTTGTTTGAAGGGTCCATTGAAAGCTGAATTTGAATACATTGAAGTCCATTAGAATGGGGTTTACCATAATAGTTGGGTAGGTTAATAGATAGCTCTTTTACTACATTTAAAGAAACAGTTAAAGTTTTGTATCCAACTTTTTACTGATTTTGCTTTTTAGTGATTGTTCATGGGCTCAAGTCTCTTATTTTACAGATCTTCACCTTGTGTCATCACAGTATGCATCTACTTTGCTTAGTAAACCCCATGGAGGTCGAACCCCCAAACCCCTCAGGGAGATACTAGCAGGTGCACCAAATGATGCCATAGATCTGATTGAAAAGTTGCTGGTGTTCAGTCCTGACAAAAGACTTACAGCTGAGCAAGCTCTCAAACATGCATATGTTGCCAGGTAAGATCAACTGTTACTATAGTACATCCGTAAACAGATGATGGCTCTGTGCAATAATTCTGATAAAAATCTTTTACTTATTTTATGTTTCCATGTGGGCTGCACTAGAATTAGTGTCATGGGAAGGATGGACTCCTCTGGATTGAGAATTTCTTTGACAAGATTGCACTCTTTTTTTCTTTTTTTTTTCCACTGACCTTGCTGAGGATGAGTTCCTTGCGTGGTAACCACATGCAGGCGGATTCTAGTAATGCCTGAAATTTGATAGTTTAAAATTGGAGTTGTGCGAGAGAGATGTTTTGTTTAGTTATTGTAAGAGGGACATGGATTAAAGTCTTTTAAATTATGATTATGTAGGATATTTGGCAGTTAGGTTGGCAAAGAATATATGGTACTTAAAGGTCAAAAAGAGGTAGACCGAGAAGGAAATGAACATATGCAGTGAGTGATTTTTATTGCTAGAAGTATTTCAGGTGAGAATTCAAGACAACTCTTTTTATCATGTGCAGTAGAGTTATTTAGCATGTATGTAACAGAAAGTCCTTAACTGTTTGTTAAAAAGAATTATTATGAGATGGAGATAACACTCAAAAGTAAAAGAAAATACAGAGAAAGTTAAGTCATTACCTTTGTATCAGCTTGGTTCACTACTAAGTGAGGGGTGGAGGAAGGTGTGGATCACAGGTCCAACAGCATATCTGAGTTGCAAGTAGAGGTGACGGTTCCTTTTCAAAATTTACTTTAACATTATTCCCTTATTTCATGCACATGCACAGTGTTGGTGGTATAAGAAGTGGCACTGTAGTTCAACAGTAATGGAGACTCTTTTGTGATGGCTACCCCCTTGAGGGAGTACCCAAAGAAACAGGCATCAGAGATATAGATAGATAGGTAGATTTGATCTGTATATATTTAGAAATGGAAGCAGGAGGCTGGAAATCCCCCCCCCCTATTTTTTACTTAAAAAACATAGAAGGGGGCCAAGTGAGGATATTCCCTCAAAGGCTCAGTCCTCTGTTCTGAACACTACTTCGCAAATGAGGGAAATGGCGAATATGTATAAAAAAGATATTTAGAAATATTATGCCATTCATACTAAATTCCAGTGTAGGGAGATAAGCTGGCACATTTGGAATGATATTGAAGGATTTGTTTCTCTCATATCATGGCATAAGTTTCACATCGTATTTCATACAGAAGCAGGGCATTGGTGGTGAAAAGCATGAAATATAATTGGTGAAAGCCATGCAGAAAAAGAAATGCAGCAGAATGGTAGGATTGGATAGTATTGAAGTTAAATTTATTAAGGGGGGTGACTGTGTCATTGATTGGTTGATAAGGATATTCATTGTATGTATGGATTATGGTGAAGTACCTGAAGAATGGTGGAATGCATGTATTGTGTCATTGTACAAAGGCAAAGGGGATAGAGGTGTAAGTTTGGTGAGTGTACTTGGTAAATTGTATGGGAAGGTATTGATTGAGAGGGTGAAGGCATGTACAGAGCATCAGATTGTGAGGAATAGTGTGGTTTCAGAAGTGGTAGAGGGTGCATGGATCAGTTGTTTGCTTTGAAGAATTTGTGTGAGAAATACTTAGGAAAATAAATGAATTTGTATGTGGCATTTATGGATCTGGAGAAGGCATCTGATAGGGTTGATAAAGATGCTTTGTAGAAGGTCTTAAGAATATATTATTGGGAGGTAAGCTGCTAGGAGCACTGAGAATTTTTTTTTTTTTTTTTTTTTTTTTTTTTTTTTGTCTCCCGCATTTGCGAGGTAGCGCAAGGAAACAGACGAAAGAAATGGCCTAACCCACCCCCATACACATGTATATACATACGTCCACACACGCAAATATACATACCTACACAGCTTTCCATGGTTTACCCCAGACGCTTCACATGCCTTGATTCAATCCACTGACAGCACGTCAACCCCGGTATACCACCTCGCTCCAATTCACTCTATTCCTTGCCCTCCTTTCACCCTCCTGCATGTTCAGGCCCCGATCACACAAAATCTTTTTCACTCCATCTTTCCACCTCCAATTTGGTCTCCCTCTTCTCCTCGTTCCCTCCACCTCCGACACATATATTCTCTTGGTCAATCTTTCCTCACTCATTCTCTCCATGTGCCCGAACCATTTCAAAACACCCTCTTCTGCTCTCTCAACCACGGTCTTTTTATTTCCACACATCTCTCTTACCCTTACGTTACTTACTCGATCAAACCACCTCACACCACACATTGTCCTCAAACATCTCATTTCCAGCACATCCATCCTCCTGCACACAACTCTATCCATAGCCCACGCCTCGCAACCATACAACATTGTTGGAACCACTATTCCTTCAAACATACCCATTTTTGCTTTCCGAGATAATGTTCTCGACTTCCACACATTCTTCAAGGCTCCCAGAATTTTCGCCCCCTCCCCCACCCTATGATCCACTTCCGCTTCCATGGTTCCATCCGCTGCCAGATCCACTCCCAGATATCTAAAACACTTCACTTCCTCCAGTTTTTCTCCATTCAAACTCACCTCCCAATTGACTTGACCCTCAACCCTACTGTACCTAATAACCTTGCTCTTATTCACATTTACTCTTAACTTTCTTCTTTCACACACTTTACCAAACTCAGTCACCAGCTTCTGCAGTTTCTCACATGAATCAGCCACCAGTGCTGTATCGTCAGCGAACAACAACTGACACTTCCCAAGCTCTCTCATCCCCAACAGACTTCATATCAAGGGTGTAAGGTATGTGTATGAGTAGGAAGAGAGGAGAGTGGACAGTTCCAAGTGAAGGTTGGTCTGTGGTAGGGGTGTGTGATATCACCATGGTTGTGTAAGTTGTTTATGGGTGGATTATTGAGGGAGGTAAATACAAGAATCTTGGAGAGGGGTGAGTACGTAGCCTGTTGGGGGATGAGGGGGGGCCTGGGAAGTGAGGCAGTTGTTCACCATTGATACACCTATGTGGTTAATGCGAGTGAGAAATTGCACAATTTGGTGGCTGAGTTTGGAAGAGTGTGTGGAAGAAGAAATTTGAGAGTAACTGTGAATAAAAGCAAGGTTATTACATTCAGTGGTTTTGAGGGACAAGTTAGTTAGGATGTAAGTTTGAATGGAGAAAAATTGGAGGCAGTGAAGTGTTTTAGATATCTGATAGTGGACCTAGCAGCAAATGGAACCACTGACGTGGAAGTGAGTCGTGGGGTGTAGGAGGGGGCAAAGGTTCTGGGATCGATGAAAAATGTGTGGAAAGAGAGAACGTTATCCTTTGGATAATTTTTATTATTTTTTTTTTATTATACTTTGTCGCTGTCTCCCTGCGTTTGCGAGGTAGCGCAAGGAAACAGACGAAAGAAATGGCCCAACCCCCCCCCCATACACATGTATATACATACGTCCACACACGCAAATATACATACCTACACAGCTTTCCATGGTTTACCCCAGACACTTCACATGCCTTGATTCAATCCACTGACAGCACGTCAACCCCGGTATACCACATCGCTCCAATTCACTCTATTCCTTGCCCTCCTTTCACCCTCCTGCATGTTCAGGCCCCGATCACACAAAATCTTTTTCACTCCATCTTTCCACCTCCAATTTGGTCTCCCTCTTCTCCTCGTTCCCTCCACCTCCGACACATATATCCTCTTGGTCAATCTTTCCTCACTCATTCTCTCCATGTGCCCAAACCACTTCAAAACACCCTCTTCTGCTCTCTCAACCACGCTCTTTTTATTTCCACACATCTCTCTTACCCTTACGTTACTCACTCGATCAAACCACCTCACACCACACATTGTCCTCAAACATCTCATTTCCAGCACATCCATCCTCCTGCGCACAACTCTATCCATAGCCCACACCTCGCAACTATACAACATTGTTGGAACCACTATTCCTTCAAACATACCCATTTTTGCTTTCCGAGATAATGTTCTCGACTTCCACACATTCTTCAACGCTCCCAGAACTTTCGCTCCCTCCCCCACCCTATGATCCACTTCCGCTTCCATGGTTCCATCCGCTGCCAGATCCACTCCCAGATATCTAAAACACTTCACTTCCTCCAGTTTTTCTCCATTCAAACTCACCTCCCAATTGACTTGACCCTCAACCCTACTGTACCTAATAACCTTGCTCTTATTCACATTTACTCTTAACTTTCTTCTTTCACACACTTTACCAAACTCAGTCACCAGCTTCTGCAGTTTCTCATATGAATCAGCCACCAGTGCTGTATCGTTAGCGAACAACAACTGACTCACTTCCCAAGCTCTCTCATCCCCAACAGACTTCATATCAAGGGTGTAAGGTATGTGTATGAGTAGGAAGAGAGGAGAGTGGACAGTTCCAAGTGAAGGTTGGTCTGTGGCAGGGGTGTGTGATATCACCATGGTTGTGTAAGTTGTTTATGGGTGGATTATTGAGGTAGGTAAATACAAGAATCTTGGAGAGGGGTGAGTACGTAGCCTGTTGGGGGATGAGGGGGGCCTGGGTAGTGAGGCAGTTGTTCACCATTGATACACCTATGTGGTTAATGCGAGTGAGAAATTGCACAATTTGGTGGCTGAGTTTGGAAGAGTGTGTGGAAGAAGAAATTTGAGAGTAACTGTGAATAAAAGCAAGGTTATTACATTCAGTGGTTTTGAGGGACAAGTTAGTTAGGATGTAAGTTTGAATGGAGAAAAATTGGAGCCAGTGAAGTGTTTTAGATATCTGATAGTGGACCTAGCAGCAAATGGAACCACTGACGTGGAAGTGAGTCGTGGGGTGTAGGAGGGGGCAAAGGTTCTGGGATCGATGAAAAATGTGTGGAAAGAGAGAACGTTATCCTTTGGATAATTTTTATTTTTTTTTATTATACTTTGTCGCTGTCTCCCGCGTTTGCGAGGTAGCGCAAGGAAACAGACGAAAGAAATGGCCCAACCCCCCCTCCATACACATGTATATACATACGTCCACACACGCAAATATACATACCTACACAGCTTTCCATGGTTTACCCCAGACGCTTCACATGCCTTGATTCAATCCACTGACAGCACGTCAACCCCGGTATACCACATCGCTCCAATTCACTCTATTCCTTGCCCTCCTTTCACCCTCCTGCATGTTCAGGCCCCGATCACACAAAATCTTTTTCACTCCATCTTTCCACCTCCAATTTGGTCTCCCTCTTCTCCTCGTTCCCTCCACCTCCGACACATATATCCTCTTGGTCAATCTTTCCTCACTCATTCTCTCCATGTGCCCAAACCACTTCAAAACACCCTCTTCTGCTCTCTCAACCACGCTCTTTTTATTTCCACACATCTCTCTTACCCTTACGTTACTCACTCGATCAAACCACCTCACACCACACATTGTCCTCAAACATCTCATTTCCAGCACATCCATCCTCCTGCGCACAACTCTATCCATAGCCCACGCCTCGCAACCATACAACATTGTTGGAACCACTATTCCTTCAAACATACCCATTTTTGCTTTCCGAGATAATGTTCTCGACTTCCACACATTCTTCAACGCTCCCAGAACTTTCGCTCCCCTCCCCCACCCTATGATCCACTTCCGCTTCCATGGTTCCATCCGCTGCCAGATCCACTCCCAGATATCTAAAACACTTCACTTCCTCCAGTTTTTCTCCATTCAAACTCACCTCCCAATTGACTTGACCCTCAACCCTACTGTACCTAATAACCTTGCTCTTATTCACATTTACTCTTAACTTTCTTCTTCCACACACTTTACCAAACTCAGTCACCAGCTTCTGCAGTTTCTCACATGAATCAGCCACCAGTGCTGTATCGTCAGCGAACAACAACTGACTCACTTCCCAAGCTCTCTCATCCCCAACAGACTTCATATCAAGGGTGTAAGGTATGTGTATGAGTAGGAAGAGAGGAGAGTGGACAGTTCCAAGTGAAGGTTGGTCTGTGGCAGGGGTGTGTGATATCACCATGGTTGTGTAAGTTGTTTATGGGTGGATTATTGAGGGAGGTAAATACAAGAATCTTGGAGAGGGGTGAGTACGTAGCCTGTTGGGGGATGAGGGGGGGCCTGGGAAGTGAGGCAGTTGTTCACCATTGATACACCTATGTGGTTAATGCGAGTGAGAAATTGCACAATTTGGTGGCTGAGTTTGGAAGAGTGTGTGGAAGAAGAAATTTGAGAGTAACTGTGAATAAAAGCAAGGTTATTACATTCAGTGGTTTTGAGGGACAAGTTAGTTAGGATGTAAGTTTGAATGGAGAAAAATTGGAGGCAGTGAAGTGTTTTAGATATCTGATAGTGGACCTAGCAGCAAATGGAACCACTGACGTGGAAGTGAGTCGTGGGGTGTAGGAGGGGGCAAAGGTTCTGGGATCGATGAAAAATGTGTGGAAAGAGAGAACGTTATCCTTTGGATAATTTTTATTATTTTTTTTTTATTATACTTTGTCGCTGTCTCCCGCGTTTGCGAGGTAGCGCAAGGAAACAGACGAAAGAAATGGCCCAACCCCCACCATACACATGTATATACATACGTCCACACACGCAAATATACATACCTACACAGCTTTCCATGGTTTACCCCAGACACTTCACATGCCTTGATTCAATCCACTGACAGCACGTCAACCCCGGTATACCACATCGCTCCAATTCACTCTATTCCTTGCCCTCCTTTCACCCTCCTGCATGTTCAGGCCCCGATCACACAAAATCTTTTTCACTCCATCTTTCCACCTCCAATTTGGTCTCCCTCTTCTCCTCGTTCCCTCCACCTCCGACACATATATCCTCTTGGTCAATCTTTCCTCACTCATTCTCTCCATGTGCCCAAACCACTTCAAAACACCCTCTTCTGCTCTCTCAACCACGCTCTTTTTATTTCCACACATCTCTCTTACCCTTACGTTACTCACTCGATCAAACCACCTCACACCACACATTGTCCTCAAACATCTCATTTCCAGCACATCCATCCTCCTGCGCACAACTCTATCCATAGCCCACACCTCGCAACTATACAACATTGTTGGAACCACTATTCCTTCAAACATACCCATTTTTGCTTTCCGAGATAATGTTCTCGACTTCCACACATTCTTCAACGCTCCCAGAACTTTCGCTCCCTCCCCCACCCTATGATCCACTTCCGCTTCCATGGTTCCATCCGCTGCCAGATCCACTCCCAGATATCTAAAACACTTCACTTCCTCCAGTTTTTCTCCATTCAAACTCACCTCCCAATTGACTTGACCCTCAACCCTACTGTACCTAATAACCTTGCTCTTATTCACATTTACTCTTAACTTTCTTCTTTCACACACTTTACCAAACTCAGTCACCAGCTTCTGCAGTTTCTCACATGAATCAGCCACCAGTGCTGTATCGTCAGCGAACAACAACTGACTCACTTCCCAAGCTCTCTCATCCCCAACAGACTTCATATCAAGGGTGTAAGGTATGTGTATGAGTAGGAAGAGAGGAGAGTGGACAGTTCCAAGTGAAGGTTGGTCTGTGGCAGGGGTGTGTGATATCACCATGGTTGTGTAAGTTGTTTATGGGTGGATTATTGAGGTAGGTAAATACAAGAATCTTGGAGAGGGGTGAGTACGTAGCCTGTTGGGGGATGAGGGGGGCCTGGGTAGTGAGGCAGTTGTTCACCATTGATACACCTATGTGGTTAATGCGAGTGAGAAATTGCACAATTTGGTGGCTGAGTTTGGAAGAGTGTGTGGAAGAAGAAATTTAAGAGTAACTGTGAATAAAAGCAAGGTTATTACATTCAGTGGTTTTGAGGGACAAGTTAGTTAGGATATAAGTTTGATTGGAGAAAAATTGGAGGCAGTGAAGTGTTTTAGATATCTGATAGTGGACCTAGCAGCAAATGGAACCACTGACGTGGAAGTGAGTCGTGGGGTGTAGGAGGGGGCAAAGGTTCTGGGATCGATGAAAAATGTGTGGAAAGAGAGAACGTTATCCTTTGGATAATTTTTATTTTTTTTTATTATACTTTGTCGCTGTCTCCCGCGTTTGTGAGGTAGCGCAAGGAAACAGATGAAAGAAATGGCCCAACCCCCCCTCCATACACATGTATATACATACGTCCACACACGCAAATATACATACCTACACAGCTTTCCATGGTTTACCCCAGACGCTTCACATGCCTTGATTCAATCCACTGACAGCACGTCAACCCCGGTATACCACATCGCTCCAATTCACTCTATTCCTTGCCCTCCTTTCACCCTCCTGCATGTTCAGGCCCCGATCACACAAAATCTTTTTCACTCCATCTTTCCACCTCCAATTTGGTCTCCCTCTTCTCCTCGTTCCCTCCACCTCCGACACATATATCCTCTTGGTCAATCTTTCCTCACTCATTCTCTCCATGTGCCCAAACCACTTCAAAACACCCTTTTCTGCTCTCTCAACCACGCTCTCTTTATTTCCACACATCTCTCTTACCCTTACGTTACTCACTCGATCAAACCACCTCACACCACACATTGTCCTCAAACATCTCATTTCCAGCACATCCATCCTCCTGCGCACAACTCTATCCATAGCCCACGCCTCGCAACCATACAACATTGTTGGAACCACTATTCCTTCAAACATACCCATTTTTGCTTTCCGAGATAATGTTCTCGACTTCCACACATTCTTCAACGCTCCCAGAACTTTCGCTCCCTCCCCCACCCTATGATGCACTTCCGCTTCCATGGTTCCATCCGCTGCCAGATCCACTCCCAGATATCTAAAACACTTCACTTCCTCCAGTTTTTCTCCATTCAAACTCACCTCCCAATTGACTTGACCCTCAACCCTACTGTACCTAATAACCTTGCTCTTATTCACATTTACTCTTAACTTTCTTCTTCCACACACTTTACCAAACTCAGTCACCAGCTTCTGCAGTTTCTCACATGAATCAGCCACCAGCGCTGTATCATCAGCGAACAACAACTGACTCACTTCCCAAGCTCTCTCATCCCCAACAGACTTCATACTCGCCCCTCTTTCCAAAACTCTTGCATTTACCTCCCTAACAACCCCATCCATAAACAAATTAAACAACCATGGAGACATCACACACCCCTGCCGCAAACCTTTGGATAATATCAAATACTATATTTGTTCATTTTATTTTATTATACTTTGTCGCTGTCTCCTGCGTTAGCGAGGTAGCGCAAGGAAACAGATGAAAGAATGGCCCAACCCTCCCATATACACATGTATATACATACACGTCTACACACACACACGCACATATACATACTTATACATTTCAACGTATACATATATATACATACACAGACATATACCTATATACACATGTACATAATTCATACTTGCTGCCTTTATTCATTCCCGTCACCACCCCGCTTTATACTTATAATGTAAATTATAAAGGTGTTAGATACTTCTTATGGTAATTATAAGCACCTCATGGATAAGGGGCATAATGCAGTCCAAGAAGTTTTATCTGAATATTGTATGTTTTGTTATAGTATGTTCTTAGAAAATTTTGTTTTTCTCTTCTTGCACATGAATGAGATTATTATGGTGGGAGGATCATCTTCGTAAAGATGGGTTAAATGATACAATTTTTGGCAGCATTATTGGATTAACCAATTTAGCTATGAATGATTTGGCTTCTGTGTTTCATTGGTGTATTTTCAGATACTCATTTGCATGTAGGCTCCATCTCTTTTAAGATGAAATTCAAGTTACTTTACTACTTTCTCATTGGATGATGAGAAGCAGTTTTGTCCAGGCAAACTGACTTCTCTGTTGTGCCTGTTTATCAGCACTCCATCCACTCTGCAGTTAGGGTTGTCTTTCAGTTTATGAACTAAACAAGTTAGGAACATGAAAGGAATGGAGCTTTGGCTAGAAATTGCAAAATATTCTCATTTGTCATGTCTTCCAGTTAGGTTCTCTAATTTTCACATATAGCACTCAGAATGGTGGAGTTCTTTAGAATTGCACATGCCAGGATTCATATATGTATGTATGTAAACATTGAAGTGGTAGTGTAAGAGGTTTTAGTTATATTGGAAAAAATAGGCATAATGGGCAGACATCAATGTAGGTCAACAGTTTTTTATGATAACTCTTTTTCACCAGATTTCACAATGCTGCCAATGAGCCATGCTTAGAACATGCAGTGGTACCATGTATTCGTGATGACGTGCAGCTTAGTGTAGACATCTACCGCAACAAACTATATGAACTAATAGCTTCTCGTAAAACCCGTTTAAAGAATTCATCAAACAATGACAGGGCTAATGGTGTCAGTAGTTCAAGAGGGACTTCCACCCAAGTGGGTGTTGGTCATAGTCACTCCAAAGATCACAGCAACTCACACTCTAAGCGTAATAACCAAAATACTTCAAATACTCAAAATGCAAACAAACTCAGTCCAGTAAAAGGAACACAATCATTACACACAAGCCAACCAATCAAGGTCAAAGTTGTAGCACACCGACTAGATAGACAATCTGTCCCTATTGTAGAAGAATGTGCCCGTCAGTCGTCCAAAGACAGTGATAAATCTTCAGCCAAGTCTTCAGCCAAGTCATCAGCTAAATCATCAAGTAGCTCTAGTCCTGCCAGCAATGGTCGTCGTAAATCTATATCCCCAGTCATCTTTCAACCTGGAGAGTTAACTCCAGAGAAGAGACGTGAGCGAATTCACTGTCAGCATTCCTCAGGTTTGTAAAATTCTTTAGCTCTGCTAACATTACAGATGATAGTGAAAGGTGAAAAATATTATTTTATTATTGTGCAGTTACTGTAAATGTCACATAACTTGAAAGTTTACCTTAGACTTGGCCCACAAAGGAAAATACACACCTTGTTTCAGATGCTTCACAGAGGCATCGAAGCCTTGATGGACTTGTGGCCATGCCTGGAGGTGTCCCTGTTGCACGGTCTGGAGGAGTGACAGTTACGCTTGGAGAAGCAGGTGGGGAAGATGGATCGGGTGAGAAGCGTGGGCCTTTCACTCGGTCTGTATCCCTCACCTTCCCAGGAGCGGATGAGGGTTCACCCACCAAGGTTATTACTAGTTATAATAAACAAGTGAGTATGTTACTGTATACTAATATGTAGTTGAACATATCTTGGGATAATTTCAGAGAATCATGGCAAATGGTTTCGTGAAAAGAAAGTAGGTTGTAAAAGTCTTGAGCAAGATAAAGTGTGTTAAAGCAACTAAAAATGATGGGATTGTAGTTGAATTTTGTAAGAAAAGGATTGATTGCTGTTTATTGATTAGGTTATTATTGGTGATTTTCCATAGAGAATTGGCAGAATTCCTTTATGGTAATGGATAGTAATGCTGTTGAATTTTGTAAGAAAGGGGGTGACTGTGTTGTTGATTGGTTATTTAGGATTTACAGTGTATTATAGATCATGATAAGGTGTTTAGGGATAGGTAAGTGTTCAAACTACAGAGTTACAAGTTTTTTAAATGTACCTGGTAAGTTGGTGATTGAGATGATAGTGGCATGTACAGAGCATCAGTCTGAGTAAGAACAATGTGGTTTTAGGATTGGTAGATGAAGTTTGGATCAGGTGTTTGCTTTGAAGATGAATGTGTGTGTGAGGTCATGAGAGAAACTGAAGAATTTGTGTGGATATGGAAAGACCATATGATATGGACAATAGGAGAAACTTTGTTGAAGTTGTTACAAATATATGGTGTAAGAGAAAAACTATTAGAGAGAGTGAGGAGTTTTTATCAAGAGTGGAAGTGGGTAGAGATTAGGGTGAATGGGTTTGTGGCAGGTGTTTGCTGATGCCTCCATGTCTGTTTAATTTGTTTATGGATGGGATGATGAAGGAGGTAAATGCAAAGGTCTTGGAGAGAGGGACAAACATGCAGTTTGTAGGGGGTGATGGAGCCTTGGATGTATCAGTTGTTTGTTGTTGACTTGGTTCTGGTGGAAGTTTTGAGTGAGAAACTGCAAAAGTTGATGTTTGAGTTTGGGAGAGTGTGTGAAAGAAGAAAGATAGAGAAAATGTGAATAAAATGTTATTAGGTTTAGAAGTGCAGAGAAACAGGTTAGCTAGGGTGAGTTTGACAGAAAAAACTTGAGAGAAAGTGTGGTTATAAATACCTAGGAGTTAACATAGCAGGAAATGGAACCATGGAAGCACAGGTAAGTCATAAGGTGAGTGAGGAGGTAGATTGTGTGGAAAGGGAAGTCACTATCTGGGAGAATAAGTGTCATGTTTGGAGTTATAGTAGTCCCAACACTATTGTATAGGTGTGAGGCATAGACTAGAGATGAGTATGTATGTTAGAGGGTGAATGTGTGGGAAATTAGATGTTTGAGAACGGAGTGTGGTATGAGGAGGATTGTTAAAGTAAATACTAAGGCACGAGAGAGGTATGGTCATAAGAAGACTATGGTTGAAAGAGCATAAGAGTGGGTGATGAAATGGTTTGAACATATGGAGAGAATGAGTGAGGAGAGGTTAACAAAGAGGTTATATACATCTAGAAGTGGAGGGGACAAAAAGTGGGAGACCAGATTAAAGATGGAAAGATGAAGTGGATGATATTTTGAGTGGCATGGGCCTCAACATGCTGGAGGGTGAATTGCATGCATTTGACAGATTGAATTAGAGCTCTGTGGTATATAGGGGCCATTGTGCTGTCAATGGAGTGAATCAGGGAATATGACACAGCCAAGGGAAACCACAGAAAAGTCTGTGAGGGCTGTGGTTTTGTTGCATTATACACATGACAGCTAGAGAATGGATGTAAGCAAATGTGGCCATTTCCTGGAGACTTAGGAAACAACAAACATATATGAAAGAAAAAGAAAAGAAATAAGTTTATAAAGAATATTAATTTATTTATTTATTATACTTTGTTGCTGTCTCCCGCGTTAGCGAGGTAGCACAAGGAAACAGACGAAAGAATGGCCCAACCCACCCATATACACATGTATATACATACATGTCCACACATGCACATATACATACCTATACATTTCAACATATACACATATATACGTACACAGACATATACATATGTACACATGTACATAATTCATACTTGCTGCCTTTATTCATTCCTGTCGCCACCCCACCACACATAAAATGACAACCTCCTCCCCCCACATGTGCGCGAGGTAGCACTAGGAAAAGACAACAAAGGCCACATTCGTTCACACTCAGTCTCTAGCTGTCATATATAATGCACCGAAATCACAGCTCCCTTTCCACATCCAGGCCCCATAGAACTTTCCATGGTTTACCCCAGACGCTTCACATGCCTTGGTTCAATCCATTGACAGCACATCAACCCCGGTATACCACATCGTTCCAATTCACTCTATTCCTTGCACGCCTTTCACCCTCCTGCATGTTCAGGCCCCGATCACTCAAAATCTTTTTCACTCTGTCTTTCCACCTTCAATTTGGTGTCCCACTTCTCTTTCCCTCCATCTCTAGCACATATATCCTCTTTGTTAATCTTTCCTCACTCATTCTCTCCATATGACCAAACCATTTCAAAACACCCTCTTCTGCTCTCTCAACCACACTCTTTTTATTTCCACACATCTCTCTTACCCTTACATTACTTACTCGATCAAACCACCTCAAACCACGTATTGTCCTCAAACATCTCATTTCCAGCACATCCACCCTTCTCCGCACAACTCTATCTATAGTCCACACCTTGCAACCATATAACATTGTTGGAACCACTATTCCTTCAAACATACCCATTTTTGCTTTCAGAGATAATGTTCTCACCTTCCACACATTTTTCAACACTCCCGGAACTTTCACCCCCCTCCCCCACCCTATGACTCACTTCTGCTTCGATGGTTCCATCCGCTGCCAAATCCACTCCCAGATATCTAAAACACTTCACTTCCTCCAGTTTTTCTCCATTCAAACTTACCTCCCAATTGACTTGTCCCTCAACCCTACTGTACCTAATAACCTTGCTTTTATTCACATTTACTCCCAGCTTTCTTCTTTCACACACTTTACCAAATTCAGTCACCAGCTTCTGCAGTTTCTCACCCAAATCAGCCACCAGCGCTGTGTCATCAGCGAACAACAACTGACTCACTTCCCAAGCTCTCTCATCCACAACAGACTGCATACTTGCCCCTCTCTCCAAAACTCTTGCATTCACCTCCCTAACAACCCCATCCAGAAACAAATTAAACAATCATGGAGACATCACGCACCCTTGCCGCAAACTGGCATTTACTGAGAATCAGTCACTTTCATCTCTTCCTACTCATACACATGCCTTACATCTTTGATAAAAACTTTTCACTTCTAACTACTTGCCTCCCTCACCATATATTCTTAATAATGAATGATAAAAGAAATCAATGGAACTCAGCCACACCTGGGTTTCAATGGCCTTCAATTTTAGATTTGAAGCATTGTGTATGTAAATATTGTATGTAAATGAGGTAAGTGGAAACTATTTCTGCTATAAGCCATAGCAGTGCGACTGTAGATTGTAATGGAAGAACTTGTGTATGTAGATTGTAATGAAAGAACTTGTGTATGGGGTTTGTTGCTTGAAAGGCTTGCAGAATTGTAGGAATGCATCTTCCCAGAAGGCTGGGCATGAGCTACCACAGTGAACACAGAGGTGCATGTTACACACACTAATAGATGCTTCAATGAAATAGGGAGAAATTGTAGTAGTCTCTTGTTAGGCAATAGTTTTGAGAATATTTACTTAAGAATTTTTGATAAGTTTTTGAGCTTGAAAAAGCAGGATACTTGCTGAACTGTTTGGGGAAACTGAATTTGAAATATGTTAGGGTTATCTATCTATATCTCTGACACCCCTTCCCTGTAAGAACTCCCATCAAAGGGTGGCCATGGCAAAAGAGTCTCCACTTATACCAGCCCTTACATACCTCCCTCACATATACCATTCCACGATTTCCTCTAATATTTCTCATCCTCCAGCATTTCTCCACCCTATTTACCCATGTCACAGATGGTCTTCCACTCACACCAACCCCTATGATTGTACTTTCATACACTCTCCTAGTTACTCCAAGTCATGCATTCTGTGCACATGCCCAAACCATCTCAAAGTATTACATTTCACTCATTCTACTGCTCCACAATTCACTCTTTTTGCATTCCCTGCCTTACCACATCTCTCTTACACCCTTTCATTTCTTTCTTCATTCCGTCTAGTCACACCAAATGCTCTTCCCAAATGGCTCATATCCATGGCCTGGATTCTTGACCTCTGTGACTCATTCCATGTCCTTGTTTCTGCTGCATAGGTTAGGGTTGGGAGGACTGTGCTGTCCCTTAGTCCACTTTTCACTTCCATACTTACACCTCTATCTTTCATTATTCTATTTAGTGACCAAATAACTCTCTACCCTGTACTGCTGTCTCCCGTATCTCTCCTTCCATATCACTGTACGTACCCAAGACAGCTCCTAGATAATTAAAATCTCTCACTTCTTCCAGTCTTTTTCCCCCATATCCACAGCACAATTTAATACACTTTTCTTTCACTCTGTATGGTTTTACAAAGTCTGTCACTGTTTCCTTTCAAACACAATTACTTTTTATGGACATTCCAATTTGAAAATCGTCAGCATACCTCTTAAATCACATGATCTTTTGAAGAAAATGTTTTTGATTAGAATAGAGATTGTATCATTTACATACTATTTACTTTTGCCCAAGACTTATGGAAATATTTATAACTTTATTGACCCCAAAGCTCAAGGTGTAATAATTGATGTTGCATGTGAATTTCCATCTTGACAAACATTTAGACTGTCTCTTTCCGATAAGATATTTGTTGATTTATATCAAGGGAATTTTTATGATTTGTCAGTACTGTATCAGTCTTCAGCTGAATCATGCATCCCATGTTTTTGCATCCTGTCACATTCTGAAAAAATTCCTGATCATTATCTCTGCTAATTAGTGTCAGATTTTGATAAAACTTCCTTAAGACTAAAATTTTATTAGATTTTTTCCTTTCAACAAAGTTTTAGCTCTAAGAACAGCATTGAATTGATGATTTACAATAGTTTTACCTCTCTACCTTCCAGGACATAAATTACTGCATGTTACAGGTCTTTGAACTTTTCAATTTTTCTTATTCTGGCTAAAAAATCCTAGGGGATAGGGGTGAAAGAATACTTCCCGCACATTCCCCGCGTCTCATAGAAGGCGACTAAAGGGGACAGGAGCAGGGGGCTAGAAACCCTCTCCTCCTTGTATTTTAACTTTCTAAAAAGGGAAACAGAAGAAGGAGTAATGTGGGGAGTGCCCATCCTCTTCGAAGGCCCAGATTAGGGTGTCTAAATGTATCTGGATGTAACCAAGATGAGAAAAAAGGAGAGATAGGTAGTATGTTTGAGGAAAGGACCCTGGATGTTTTAACTCTGAGTTGAAATGAAGCTCAAGGATAAAGGGGAAGTGTGGTTTCTGAATGTCTGGGGAGTAAAGTCAGGGGTTGGTGAGAGGACAAGAGCAAAGGAAGGAGTAGCACTACTGAAGCAGGAGTTGTGGGAGTATGTGATAGAGTGTAAGAAAATAGACTTTAGATTGATATGGGTAAAACTGAAAGTGGATGGAGAGAGATGGGTGATTATTGGTGCCTATGCACCTGGTCATGAGAAGAAAGATCATGAGAGGCAAGTGTTTTGGGAGCAGCTGAGTGAGTGTGTTAGCAGTTTTGATGCATTAGACCAGGTTATAGTGATGGGTGATTTGAATGCAAAGGTGAGTAATGTGGCAGTTGAGGGTATAATTGGTGTACATGGTGTTTTCAGTGTTGTAAATGGAAATGATGAAGAGCTTGTAGATTTGTGCGCTGAAAAAGGATTGGTGATTGGGAATACCTGGTTTAAAAAGAGAAATATACATAAGTATACGTATGTAAGTAGGAGAGATAGCTAGGGAGTGTTATTGGATTATGTGTTAATTGATAGGTGTGTGAAAGAGAAACTTTGGATGTTAATGTGCTGAGAGGGGCAACTGGAGGTATGTCTGATCATTATTTTGTGGAGGCGAAGGTGAAGATTTGTAGAGGTTTTCAGAAAAGAAGAGAGAATGTTGGGGTGGAGAGAGTGGTGAGAGTAAATGATCTTGGAAAGGAGAGTTGTGTGAAGAAGTACCAAGAGAGATTGAGTGCAGAATGGAAAAAGGTGAGAGCAAATGATGTAAGGGGAGTGGGGGAGGAATGGGATGTATTTAGGGAAGCAGTGATGACTTTCACAAAAGATGCCTGTGGCATGAGAAAGGTCAGGGGGTGGGCAGAGTAGAAAGGGTAGTGAGTGGTGGGATGAAGAAGTAAGATTGCTAGTGAAAGAGAAAAGAGAGGCATTTGGACGATTTTTGCAGGGAAATAGTGCAAATGACTAGGAGATGTATAAAAGAAAGAGGCAGAAGGTCAAGAGAATGGTGCAAGAGGTGAAAAAGAGGGGAAATGAGAGTTAGGGTGAGAGAGTATCATAGAATTTTAGGGAGGATAAAAAGATGTTTTGGAAGGAGGTAAATAAAGTGCGTATGACAAGGGAACAAATGGGAACATCTGTGAAGGGGCTAATAACAAGTGGTGGTGAAGTGAGAAGGAGATGGAGTGAATATTTTGAAGGTTTGTTGAATGTGTTTGATGATAGAGTGGCAGATATAGGGTGTTTTGGTCGAGATGATGTGTGAAGTGAGAGGGTCAGGGAGAATGGTTTGGTAAACAGAGAAGAGGTATTGAAAGCTTTGCGGAAGATGAAAGCCAGCAAGGTGGTGGGTTTGAATGGTATAACAGTGGAATTTGTTAAAAATGGGGTGTGACTATGTTGTTGACTGGTTGGTGAGAATATTCTTTGTATGGATGGTTCAAGGTGAAGTGCCTAAGGATTGGCGGAATGCATGCATAGTGCCATTGTATAAAGGCAAAGGGGATAAAGGTGAGTGCCCAAATTACAAAGGTATAAGTTTGTTGAGTATTCCTGGGAAATTATATGGGAGGGTATTGATTGAGAGGGTAAATGCATGTATAGAGCATCAGACTGGGGAAGAGCAGTGTGGTTTCAGAAGTGGTAGAGGATGTGTGGATCAGATGTATGCTTTGAAGAAAGTATGTGAGAAATACTTAGAAAAACAGATGGATTTGTATGTGGCATTTATGGATCTGGAGAAGGCATATGATACTGTGGATTGAGATGCTTTGTGGAAGGTATTAAGAGTATATGGTGTTGGAGGTAAGTTGCTAGAAGCAGTGAAAAGGTTTTTGTTGAGGATTTAAGGCATGTGTACGAGTAGGAAGAGGGGAAAGTGATTGGTTCCCAGTGAATGTTGGTTTGCGGCTGGGGTGCGTGATGTCTCTATGGTTGTTTGATTTGTTTATGGATGGGGTTGTTAGGGAGGTGAATGCAGGAGTTTTGGAAAAAGGGGCAAGTATGTAGTCTGTTGTGGATGAGAGGGCTTGGGAAGTGAGTCAGTTGTTGTTCACTGATGATACAGAGCTGGTGGCTGATGTGGGTGAGAAACTGCAAAAGCTGGTGACTGAGTTTGGTAAAGTGTGTGAAAGAAGAAAGCTGAGAGTAATTGTGTCAATTGGGAGGAAAGTGTTTTAGATATCTAGGAGTGAATTTGGCAGCGGATGGAAGAAGTGAGTCACAGGATGGGAGAGGGGGCAAAGGTTCTGGGATCGTTGAAGAATATGTGGAAGGCAAGAACGTTATCTTGGAAAGCAAAAATGGGTATGTTTGAAGGAATAGTGGTTCCAACAATGTTATATGGTTGCGAGGCATGGGCATGGGTTGTGTGAAGGAGGGTGGATGTGTTGGAAATGAAACGTTTGAGGACAGTATGTGGTATGAGGTGGTTTGATTAAGTAATGAAAGGGTAAGAGCGATTTGTGGTAATAAAAAGAGTGTGGTTGAGAGAGCAGAAGAGGGTGTATTGAAATGGTTTGGTTACATGGAGAGAATGAGTGAGGAAAGATTGACAAAAAGGATGTATATGTCAGAGGTGGAGGGAACGAGGAGAAGTGGAAGACCAAATTGGACATGTAGGGATGGAGTGAAAAAGATTGTGAGCGATCAGGGCCTGAACATACAGGAGGGTAAAAGGCATGCAAGGAATAGAGTGAATTGGAATGATGTGGTATACCGGGGTCTACATGCTGTCAATGGATTGAACCAGGGCATGTGAAGTGTCTGGGGTAAACCATGGAAAGTTTTGTGGGGCCTAGATGTGGAAAGGGAGCTATGGTTTCAGTGCATTGCACATGACAGCTAGAGACAGAGTGAACGAACGTGGCCTTTGTTGTCTTTTCCTAGTGCTACCTCGCACGCGCAGGGGGAGGGGGTGCCATTTCATGTGTGGTGGGTTGGCGACAGGAATGGATGAAAGCAGCAAGTATGAATATGTACATGTGTAGATATGTATATGTCTGTGTATGTTTATGTATGTATACATTGAAATGCATAGGTATGTATATGTACATGTGTGGGCATTTATGTATATACATGTGTATGTGGGTGGGTTGGGCCATTTTTTCATTTCTTGCACTACCTCTAAAGCAGGAGACAGCAACAAAGTATGATATAAAATATAATATGTTTTATTCCTCTTTTATTATATAATTCTTTTTCATTTTTATATCTTTTAACATTTTGTAAATGCAGATTATACTATCATGGTATGAATGCACATGGAAACTCTAAACCAGGAGCAAAGTCAGCATTTTTTGGTTGTTGTACATTGAACTAGTCTCATTCTTGCACAACCAGGAAGCAGTAAAAACTAGGAACATATATCACCAGATATCGTTATTGAATATACAGGTTTAGAATTTCATATCATGGAGATTACAAACTTTCAGGCATCACTCCAAAAAACAAGCTCCACAAAACAGTCTTCACCAGCTGTCTCACCAGTCAACGGGCATAAAAAGAGCAGCATTGTTGGACGTGAGGTAGCATACAGATCTCCAACAAAGTACTCCAGTGCTGTATGTAGTAGCAAGTCATCTCATCCCTTGTTTGCCACATATTCTCAGCATGCCACAATATCATCTGCAGCTTATAGAGAGTTACGGCAAGGAGTAAAATAAAGGAAATTTTACATGGTAAAGTCATAGATTGGAAATTCAAGAGAAAAAAATGACCATTGTTATGAGGCCTATAAAGTAAAATGAGAAATGAATGTAATATATTCACTGATTGATGATGGTCACCTGAAATTATTTAATACAGAAGATGGTGAACATTTTTATGAAAAATCTCATATTATGATTTGCCATACCCATGGAGACTTCTCTTTACATATACAAAATGTGTACATTTATTGAAGTATGCACTAAGCAATTGATGTTAGGTTTGATCCATGATTTATTTTTTAAGGGGATATCATGCAGGAAGATTTTTTTAGTTGCCAAGAAATAATGATGTAATCAAAAAAATTCAAGTTTACCCATATTCATAGTATTGTGTGAGTTATTCTTTGAAAATTAAGTATTCTTTGAAAATTAAGGAAGTTGATTAAATTCTTAATCTCATATTACAGTTTTCGTTATTTACAATTCTTTTTCACATTTCAATGTTGAATAATGTGCCATAGAAGATTTATGGATAAGTGATAAAAGAATCTTTTCCTAGTCTGTCCAGTAATGGGCACTACACTGGCATTTAATTTATTGTTTGTGTTTATTATTTAAAGATGTCTTCTTACAGTGATTGAACTGTGTTAACACTTTTGCATTTGTCCAGATGTTATTTATTAAGAAAAATTTATATCAGGGTTTTAGTTTTTATGCATTTTCTTGAGGCACAGTCAAATTAACTTATTATCATACTTGGCTATAGTTTTTATTTTTGTATGTGCGTATGTATTGTGTGTATAAATCTAATACAGCCTTATGCAGTGTCTGTTTGGGAGTCTGGAGCCAACATAGTGACATATGACATGAGCCTCTCAAAAATCTGCAGAAAAGTTACATTTGCGTGAAACTTCCAATTACTTATGTATACTCCTTGCACCTCTTTAGCAAATGTCTTTGTAATTTCTTAGTGTTATTGATTTCCTAAAGAGCAGTTTAAATGCCTTAATGGCAGGCTTTACTAATCCCTTCTGGAGCATATCCTACACCAAGGAGTCTTCCATGATACATACACAAAAGGAAGCCCAAGCTAAATACCATTGTTACTTTCGTCACTCTCCAGTTTAATTTTGCTTAAAAGCTTATAAGTGAAAAAAAAACTGTAACCAAACCACCTTTTATGAACACTTTTCTTATTTCAGCGGGGTTGAAGTGAAAAAAAAACACATTAGAATTATGTACTGTTAGATCCTAGTATGGCTTAGACTATTTGAGCAAGTTAATTAGAAAGTGAGTAACCAAACCACCATTTACTTACACATTATTTCTTTCAAGTCCATAAAAGTAAAAAAAAAATCAACATATTATAGTATTAAATCCATTTAGTTTCTAATAATGCATTTTTTCCTGATGTTTGTGTATGTCCTTGATATTTTGTAATCATAATGAAACCTACATATTGCCATATACTGTGTAAATTATTTGGGATTTGCATTTTTGTTACAGATCGTTTTGATATCTGAAACTTATCATTATATGGTATTGAAAAGTGGTCATGAAAAAACATAAAATAATACATTAGTGAAATTCAAGAAATTTCTTTTCGATCAGATATTTAGCTATGGTTCTAATCTGAACAGCCATATGAAAGATTTTCATCAGATGCAAAAGAATAACAGCTGAACATTCAAAAAAGGAATATAATTTAAGAAATGTTTAACAGGTACTTAGGTGAGACCAAATTCATATTTTTAACTTGTTAGAGATTCAGCTTGACTTGATGGACCATTGGTAATTTTTGACCAAGTATAACATTTGAATATTAAAGTTTATCTGATGGATTCTTCTGTCAGTTGTATTTCTTTTGTGAGGCCATTAGTGTTGCTCAATGATGACACTCCACTCTGTGTTGTATGTCAGCACATGTAAGGATAGAGGTTGACAATAAGTTAAGAATTTATTAATACATGTCAGATGTTGACTAAATTGTAATGCTGTATATAAGTAATATAATAAGATTAGCCAACAATGACATGAATGTAGGATGGACTGTAGTCTAGGTACTCACTCTAACTAGGCGGTCACATAAAAGTCATAGTTTGTATTAAATATTTTTGCACAATATGTAATAGATCTGTGATCAAATTGATTTTTTTATAATCTAAGTATCAGTAGAAATATTGTATGTATGATTTATTGTAGTGTGTAAGGAAGCATATCATCTATTCTGTATTTTGCATAGCTGTATCGATTTTTAATGTTCTAATTTTCAAATTCACTGAATGTTCAACTTATGTATAAAATGGAGTATTCTGCAAGCTACCATAAGAAATTGCAAGTATAGAGAAATTTTTACTGATTTTACAAGAGTTTTGCTTTCAGGATATACATTCATTTGGAATTGATATTGAAATTTCTAATGTAATGCAGGTTTTTATGAAGTTATAAAGTGATTTCATAACATTTACGGAGAAAACAAGCTGCTGAAATTATATATAATTGGTTGTACTAAATGAATTATTTTGATGTGAAAGTTGCAACTGTTTTGTCTTTTGAATCTTCTTAGAAATACACATACATGGCATAATCAGTGAATAGCTGTTCATAAGATGCAGTAACAGAGTAATGAAAGATCATAAGATGAAGCA
The DNA here is from genome assembly GCF_036320965.1 of Panulirus ornatus. Lineage (NCBI taxonomy): Eukaryota > Metazoa > Arthropoda > Malacostraca > Decapoda > Palinuridae > Panulirus > Panulirus ornatus. Next base: position 16,146,828 of record NC_092282.1, read on the forward strand.
AGGTTAGAAGCATGTTAGACATGGAGAAATGCTGTTTAAGTTTAAGGGTGGTGGCTGATTAGAATAAACTAAGCAGTGAAACTGTGAATATTGGCAGTATACATATGCTTGAAAAGCTATTTGATGTTAAAGAAAACTCAGGAGATTGGGTCCCATGAATGTAAAATTCTTTCTGTGAAACACACACACACACACACACACCATCAGAAAAGTAGGTTAAAGGGTTGTCTCTGGATGTTTTTATGATAGGTTATCAGGAGGTAATGCCTTTAACACAGAAACTAGTAACAACGTTATCTATATTGATCTTAAATCTTTCTGTTACTACTTCTTTTCTAATTGGATGAGGTAAGGTTAAGAAGGCTTTCTCTCCACCCTCCACTTCCTCCAGCAAGAACAGTTGGAAAGAAAAAGAATGGAAGGAAAACTATGCATTCATGAAGTAAGCCTATTGTAAAATGTCAGTACACTTTACTGAAACATTCTTAAGGCCTGAAATGAGGAAATGGATTGTTTGTATTTTTTCTATATGAAAATTTTTTCTGATTGGTTTTTGAAGTAATTTATGATCATTTGCATCACCAAAAAAGGATAGTGATCAAGGTACGTACTTGGACAGAGAATTTTTCCCATGTCATTGTCACATCTTTTAGCTCAATATTATTCCATTGGACCTAGTAACAGTATTTTTTTTTTTTTTTTTTTTTACAAAGGGTCCCCAGCTTATGAATAGACCCTGTTCTTGAGTTGAAGTTTATAAGTCGAAAATATGAAGACAAAATAATGATTTTTATAAAAGTAGAGTAAATACCTATACCTGACAGTGATAATGTATAAATTTTGTATTCTAAGGGAAAACATAGTTTATTAAACATCATATTGAGCAACACAATGAAAAAAAGATACACATTTAAGTAGTTTCACAGAGTTTAAGAACGATTAACTGTTTGTATGTCAGATTAGGAATTAAATATTGTATTAAGTGCAAGATAAGAGAGAGCAATACAGGGTAAAAGAGTCACTGGGTCCCTTAGTAGAATAATGAAGGGTAGAGATGTAAGTATGGAAGTGAAGGAACACTGACCTGTGCAGCTGAAACATGGACATGAAATGAGTCACAGTCTGTGGAAATGAGGTATTTGAGAGGAGTGTATGGTATGACTAGATGAAATAAAAAAAGAGATGAAGGGGTGTATAATTGATGTTGTATTGCAGGGAATTCAAAGTGAATGAATTGTGGAATGGTAGAGTTGGTAAAACATTATACTTTGAAATGGTTTGGGCATAAGGAAAGATTGCAAGATGTAGAGTTTAAAAGGTTGGTGTGCAAGGAAGACCACTTGTGACATGGGAAATAGAGTGGAAGTTATTGGGCAGCCAACAACCAGGTAGGTAGGTATATTACCATTACAACCTACCTGGGTATCAGGAGGGTTAGTGATGGCTGTATAGTGAGCCAGTACTTCAGTGGTTGTCAAGTTGCACTCCTTTAACCCAGGTAGCTGTCTTTTCTTTCTGCCTTACCCACACATGGACTGCTGGTGTTCTGTCCACAAACATACAATCTCTCTTTGTCACACAACACTGTACAATACCTCATAACTCTAGCTTTTCCTTTGGTTAGTGGTGTGTGCTAGCCCTGCCTTTTGGCAAAGTGTCAGGAGCAGTAGATAGAAGTAGTACGAAGAAACATTAGGTAGAATTAGTTAACAACATTTTGCAGGAGCATTATATAGCAGTTGTCAGTAAGAACATTAGTTAGGAGCCTATACAAACACTGCTAGACTTGCCTTCTGCTTGCGGCCTGTTAAGGGTGAAGTACTGGAGACTATTGCCGTGGCCACTCCCCTTGAGGGAGTTCCAGAAGGGAACAGGCATCAGAGATATAGATAGATACAGGAGGAAGAGAAATGGTGCATGAAATTATGTATGGGAGGGAGGCATGTAAGGACAGGGATGAGTGGAGACTTTTGCTGTGGGCACCCTCTTGATGGGAGTTCCCAAAGGGAACAGGCATCACAGATGTAGATAGATATTAGAGCTCGTTTGTGAGTACAGATGTTAGTAGGTCAGATTTTTGTAAGTTAGGGAACCCCCTGTATTTTGAAAAGATCCTCATTGTTCATTGTGCTGAATTTAATGCAAATTTTGAATACTTTATTAAATCACTGCAAAGTGTATACTACTTAAAAGAGATGTACTTTTTTTAGCCTGCCTTCATATGTCAGATTTCTTAGAGGTGGAGTCAGTTTTGTTCCAGTTTTCCTCATCTTTCATATTGCTTGGGGACCAGAATTGGAGTGAATATTCAAGGTGTCGTCTTGATAGTCTTAAAAGGGTCAGAATTGTTTTTGGTGGTTTGTGATTGACGTTCCTAGCTATGAAACCTAACATTTAGTTTCCTTCTTTACCTGATGCTAGACACAGTTTAGTATACTTCAGATTGTAACCAGTAACAACTCCAACAGAGCATAATACTTAACATAATGAAACAGAGACCTGGGGACATTGTAATTGAGGTATATAGGTAATTATTAACCCTTTCACATACAAAAACAAAGGGAGAGGGGTTCAGTAAAAGATATCAAAAAGTGAAGGAGCTTAATGAAGTACTATGAGAGAGCAAGGAATAGGTACAGGAAGATAAAAATGGAGGAACAGAGATACTTTGAAATGAACATTGCCGACAAGACAAAACTTTTCCATAGGCTCATCAAATGTGAGTCATCAGTTAAACAGCAGGTAATGTGGATTAAGGGATTTGGAGAGGATAGTTGTTGATGATAAAGACTTGAGTAACTTGATGACAAAGTTCAGAAGTGTTTTCACAGTGGAAGACAGCCCCACCAGCAGAGATGGAATACTGAGGAGGTACTGGAAAACACTGATATATCTAGAAATGCCAAAGGGTCTTGCCCCATATAAAGCTCATGGACTCGGGAATGTTTCTCCATGTACTGAAAATGTGTGCATGCACTCAACAAAATGCCTGAAATGTTGTTCAAGATGTCACTGGAGAAAGGTAAAGTACCAAGGGAGTGAAAGGGGGCATATCTCAATAAGAAACGAATCCAGGATGATACACTGAATTACTAATTGTTCTCTTCATAATTGTGGTCTCAACTTCAAAAACCAAGTGATGTCACAACATAGGTGACTTGTAAAGAAGCTGATCTTCAGGTAAGAATAAGGGGAACACCTCCATTGATGGATGAAATCTTCATGGAAAGAAACAAATGAGGCATGTCAGAGAAGCCATCTGGAATTGGGTCAAAGTCATTATTGGCATGTGAGGTTGACTTCTAAAACTACTTCCTTCTTTTTATGTAAATGACTTACCAGAAGGATAGGACTCGTACATGAACATGTTTGCATGTTATGAGGGGTGTAAAAAGTGAGGGAGATTGCATCAACTCTAAAGTTGGTCTAATAAATGGTTGATGAAATTCAACCGTAGTAAGCTTTAAGTAATGACGATGGGACTCTGCAAAAGAAGGTCTTGATATGAATGATATCTAGAAGGAAATGACCTACAGGAATCTGTGTGTAAGAGGGATACTAACCTGTTGTCAGGATCCCACCATAGTTGAACAGTACAGGATAAAAACTGTCTGCTGACAGCTATTAGAACTGCATCCAGATGTTTATACTCAGCAAGTCGTTTACATCCTACATTAGACCTGAACTAGAATATGCTTCTCAGATTTGATCATTGCACTTAAAGCGGCACAAAAAACTAAGAGAGAGAGTCTAGAGGAGGGCAACAAAGGTTATATGAAAGTTAAGAGAGCTGAGTTACAGGGATATGTGAGAGGGCTTAAATTAGTCAATCATTTAAGAAAGAACCTGGTTGCAACCATTATGCTTTTCAACCATTTGATGATGTAGAAAGTGAACAAAGCTTCAAATGAAGCAAGGTTACAGTTAACAGAGGCCATCAAATGCAGATAAGCAAGAACATTGATAGAAAAAGATGTAAAGAAGTGCTTTTGTGGCATAAGTGTAGTGGATAAATAAAATATAGTGAATGAAAAAATTATAAATGACCACATACAGTAATTTGAAATGTTGTGTGATGATAAAGAGATTGGGTCCAACAAGTTTACAACTCCTCCCTCCCTATATAATTCACCCAAGTATTAATAATATGCAGAATGTTAATGGAATTTTTTCATTTCAAATACTTATTCGGCATATGGAATAACATCTGTATTAAGTTTTTCATTCAGGTATGCTTAGAAATAATTTTATTTAGTTTCCCCCTGCTCTATATTGTATTAGATTTCTATTACTCTATTCTTAAGCAAGTGTCTATTAGAATCATCACAAGATTTCAAGTGATTCTCATTTAGGATTGTAAAAAGAGTCTACAAATATACAAAGTTAAGAGGATAGGGCACCACAAGTATAAAACTTTCTCCACATAAAACACTAATCATCCTCACACTCAAATTGTGATCACATCTGAGACAGGCAAGGAGTGTCCAGGATTGAGGTAACTTAAAAAGATTGCAAGACAGTGAAAAAAGACCCAATTTTGACTCATCCTGCATGACATTAGTTACAAGAGTCTATATGTGACAGGGACTTGGTGGTTTGATATTCTGTCCAACCTATCACAGGAACACCACATTTAGAGAACTGTTAAGGAGTTAGATTTTGAATATGTTTAAAAGACTACATGTCAGTCATCAATGAATCTGTTGCCAATTCCTGTTGTGTTGATGAAGTTCATACATCCTTTTAATCATGATCATAACATCCAAAAAAGGAATTGCATAATGCACCTTCTTGCTTCTCCAGTTTAAAATTTATTGGTCCTCCTAATTTCATCTTTACCTTTCCTGACTTGCATACAAATAAAGACCTCATAATAGACAAGATCCAGTCTTGAGGGATGCATTCTTGAGAAACTTCTGATAAAATAGGGTAGTATAACAATGGCCTATGGTGATACGTTTCTGACAATGTTAATTCATGCACCAGTAAGTGATACAAAATGGCTTCCTTCAATGATAGTTATGCCTTTGCAGACGTTATTTTGGTGTTTATAGAAATGAAAATTTTTCTATAAATACCATAGGAAATTAAAGTTAATCAACATTCTCAAATTTGTCAAAGCTTGAAGTTTTGTTGATCACTGCTGCTGCACTCTATCAGTGCACCTAAACCTTCCTGGCCTGCTCGCTATTGTTTCCAATAGTTTATTCCTATTGTGGGAAAAACTTGTTGCAGCTCAGGATGTGATGAACCAATGGCTCTTTTTATTTGCTCACTGTTATCAAGTACCATTTCAATGGTGGAGGAAGCTGATCCAAACCTGACTCTCACTTGCCTTAACCTTGCATATCACTTTCACCTTTAAATTGATTACTTTCCTGAGCACCTTCAATGTTATACATATACTTGCACTTGCAGGCTGTTTTCTGGACATGATGGCTCTAGAATGTACTCTAAATACATGTAAGACACAGCTAAAAAAAGATCAACAGATATTGAACTGATGCAAATTATGGCAAGTTGTACACAGTTGACTTAAAGAATATAAACAAAGATGTATTGGATATATTTGTACACTCTTTTTCTTGTATGTATGATGGATTTTTTTCATTTTGTTTTTAATGACTATTTTCTATGCTATATTAATAGTAAGAATATATTTTCTTAACTAGTAAACAAAAATTCATCATCTATCTATATCTCTGATGCCCGTTCCCTTCAGGAACTCCCTCAAGGGGGTGGCCATGGCAATAGACTCTCCATAAGTAGAAAATCCATCAAACAAGACACTATTGAAAGAGGTCTCTCTCTGTACTTGAGGTGGGACAGGTACTCCTCTCTGCATGTCTCTTGAAACACCACACACTTAATTATTTCCACTCGACAAAGCTTTCAGTCCACCTTAAGCATTTCTTCCTCATATGACTTTTAGTATCAGCTTAAGCTTTCTGACTGCCATCCTTACTAAAACTTACTCTCATATGCGTAGACTCCTCACCTTCCAGTTATTCAACACTCAAAGTATGATGCTCTAATGTCCAGTCTCCTTCAGATGTAGTTTTACAACTTGCATACACACTCTTCATCTTCTATATTTGTCATCAAATCCACTCACAATTCTACCCAGATTTTCCTCTTGATTTGGAATGACAGCATAGCATTATCTTCATACAACATTTCTGATAACTTTCAGTGTTTCGCAGTAACTCAGTGGTACACCCTACCATGTACTCATCTTGCTGAGTACCCTACGTACATATCAGTTATGTGACTGTACATCAAATAGTGGCTGAGAACTGCACCTGGATGTAAAATTTATGCAGGGTGTGGATGCATACACATACATGGGCATGCTGAGGTTGACAGTGGTTTTTCCCTACTGCATGGAGCAGGACTAAAAGTAATGATTACTAGTGGTACTGTATGGAATTGATACAGTCTTATGAAATTATCAGAATATTTCTTAAGAGAACAAGTGACATTTTGGTGTACTTCATTTAACTCAGTGCTTACTTTTTTTACATAGTGAAAAACTAAGCAAGGCACTAACTAATCTGGTTAGTTTGTGTTGTATGATTATGACAATCTGCATTTTTAGCCCTAGATTTGTGAATATTTGCATAGGTCAAAAGATTGTATAAATATATAAAAGTTGAAAAAAAAAATATGGGATACATATTGCAAATCTGACACTGGTCTATATTATAAGAATGTTTGGGTTTAAATTTTCATGTTAAATTACAAGTGTGAGAATTACCCTAATATCTTGGAGGTGCCTTCAGCTTTATAATCCTTTGATATAGTAAAATGTAAACAAGTGCATTCCCTTAGCAAAAAAGAAATATTTTTATGCATTTCCAGGGTGCTCCATTAGTCCAATGATTAATCATCCTAACAAGGTCATTTGTTTACATTTTTTAGTGAATATTTCCCAACATTTGAAAGCACATTTGTACCTCATAAAATGCATATGTTATTATTCATAAGTAAGAAATTTACATAAAAATGTTTTTCCTGACATTGATATTGAGATAAGTGTAGCCTTTAAAGACTGCAAAGTCACTGAAGCTAGTAGCATGATGTACCATGTCACTTTTTTTTTTTTAATCTTATCAAGATAATTATGCAAGAAAGTATGACCACTGCTTTTGTGGCTTATCACAGTTCTGATGGGATCCAATGTGCCTTTCCAATAGTTTTTTCATGTTTCAAGCACTTAAAATATAAATGCTATAATTTGGTTGCATGTGAATGAACAGGTAATTAATCAAGATCTTTTATTATCATTCATGTTTGATTTACGAGTGAAGTCAATAGATTGTTTCACTCGGTGATAAATGTGTTTTCAATGACAGTTCAAGAAAACAAGTGACAAAGTAAGCCATGCAATTCTTTGATATCTAAAATAATTCCATGTTAAGGCTAAAACCATTGTCTTTTATGGTCTTCATTTGATTTGGTGCCGAGTGATGGTCTTTCATGTAGCTATTAAGGTATAGCTGTGTTTCATGTTTTGTTACAAGTTATTGTGCCATACAGGATAGTGGCTGCATTTTTTTTTCCATTGGAAGCTGTGATACTTAATCCCCAGTATGAAGAAATAATGCATTTATCCCAAAGTAAATATTATTTCCTTTAATAGGGCATATACTTCTATACAGTTATTTGTGCAATGATACTGATCTCATGCTTGCAACTAACAATTATGTAGTTGTGCATAATTTATGTAAATCTTAGAATAAGATGTTATGCACATTAGTATAATCAGTATTTATTCCGATCTCAGTAAAGTTTTCATGTGTGATCCACTGCTGATGTATCAAAAATAAAAATGCAATGAATTTTTCTTATGCTAGTTAACCTTTTGCTTTTCCTAGACATACATACATACTCTGTTTACATTACACATGAATTGTTTATACAGACTACAGATAACTAGAATTCACTAATAACTGAATGGCATAAATATGGTATGGTCATGATGCTTCCCTGTAATTTGTCAGAATCCAGGTTAATGACAGTTATTGTCAAAAAGAAAATTATTTCGATTCTTTGGCAGTAACCAGATATCAGCAACATCTTACTTTGGTCAAGATTACTCATGGGGTGCTGTGTCTGCTTACACAAACCATACCGGCCTAGGTACACAGTCTTTGGCTTTCAACAGTTTCATGAAGTGGCTAGCAAATAGCCAGTCAGATTTTGTATAGGGTTTAAAGTAGCAGCTGTGTTGTGTGGTGAGTTAAACTACAAAGTCTTATTCAGAGTGAATAGTTATTGTCATTAATCTCATCAACATACATATGGCCCTAAGGAGAGGTGCCAGAGGAATGACAGATGAGACAAAATTGCACATTCAAATGATAAGGTACATCTTCGGAGTATACTTTTTTCTTTCATTCATATTCACTACTTCCTCCCTGAGCAAAGCAGTGTCAGGAAGAGGTAAGTGAACCTGTGATATATATAAGACAAGAAGAAATTTCATTCTCTGGGTGTACAAGTGCAAGGAAATGAATAATTACAGTTGAACAGTACTCAACAAACATTTTCTTACCTCTTCCATCTATATCTCTAATGCCCATTCCCTTCAGGAACTCCCATCAAGGGGTGGCCAGCAAAAGAGTCTCCATTTATCCCTATCCTTACATGCCTCACTGCATACACCATTTCACACATTCTTCTACCATTTCCCTCCCTCCAATATTCTTCCACTCTATTTGCCCATGTCACAGGTGTTCTTCCTCTCACACCAACCCCTTATTCTGTACTATTATACACTCTCCTCGTAAATTCTCAGTCTTGAAGTCTTTCCACATGCCCACAAGACCTCAAAGTATTGCATTTCACCCACTTCACCACTCCATAATTAATTTGCTTTGCATTCCCTGCTATACCAGATCTTTCATACCCTTCATTTCTCTCTTCATTCCATTTAGTCACACCACATGTGCTTCTCAAATAGCTCATTTCCTCAGCCTGAATTCTTCACCTCTGTGACTCATTCTGTGTCCAGGTTTTGGCTATATAGGTCAAGGGTGGGAGGACTATGTTGTCCCTTTATCCTCTCTTCTTTTCCATACTTACACTTCTCCCCTTCATTATTCTGTTATGCTCTCTCTCTAATCTCTTCTTCCATATCACCAAACATACCCAAGACAGTTACTAAACACTTAAATTCTCACCTCTTCTAGTCTTTCTTCCCTCATATCCAAAACACAGTTTAGTACACTTTCTTCTTTCACTCATATAGTTTTAGTCTATACTTTCACTCTGTTTCCTTTCAAACACCATTCCTTTACTTTTACGTGCATCCTTAAATTGCCTGTGCTTACACTTGTCATAAAATACAACCTTCTGCAACTCCTCTTCACTCTCAGCAAACAAGCTTGCCACTAGCCACCATATCTCACTGCCAACCTCCAACTTTGCAACCCCTTTCCCTAATTTTGTATTCATCTCATTTCTCCATCCATATATGTATATATTAAAATGTCACAGTGACATCACACAAACCAGCCATACTCTCACATATATACCAAAACTTTCACTCAACTCTCTCTTAAATGTATTTGCTCCTCTGTAGGCTTTAACACCATCCAACAGTCATCCCCCACCCTGTATATCCTTTACACATCCCATAAAGCATTCCACTCCATTCTGTAATACACTTTCTCCAGATCCATAAAAGCTGCATTAAACTTCTTACCTTCCAGTAAATACTTTCCCATGGTCATCTTAACCACAAAAATCTGATCCACACATCCTCTACCTTTCCTGAAAACCCCTTGTTCCTCTTTTTCTGCATTCAGTCACTCCCATTACTCTACCAAGCATCATCTTGCATACACTTCTAGTATACTTAACAAACTTATTCCCTTATAATTGCTATAGACATCCTTTGCACCTTTTCCTTTGATTAAAGAAACAATAATATCTTTCACCCAATCCTCATGCACAACCTCTTGTTTCCATTCTAAATTACATATCAGATGCATCCACTCTATCACACTTTCTCCTCCATATTCAGCATTTCAATAGTAATCCCATCCATTCCAGGTGCCTTTCCTACCTTTAGCTTCATTACAGCTCTTCTTTCCTCCATTTTTGCAATAGGCCCTAGCACTTGTATCCTCTTCCTTCTATCCTCCATACCCATGCATATAATAACTGCTGCCTTCTCTTCTCCCACAGCGACCAGTTCTTCAAAATACTCTCCATCTTCCTTTCACTCCCTCCTTTTGATTCAGCAACTCCCCATACTTACTTCTCACATTACTGCATTAACATTTCCACTCACATCCACCTCTTTCCTTTTTCACCTGTTTTTAGTATAATACGCTCTATCATACTTTCTCCTCCATATTCATCATTTCAACTGTAATCTCATCCTCTCCAGGTGCCTTTCCTACCTTTAGCTTCATTACAGCCCTTCTTTCCTCCATTTTTGCAATAGGCCCTTGCACTTGTATCCTCTTTCTTCTATCCTCCATACCCATGCATGTAATAACTGCTGCATTCCCTTCTCCCACATTGATCAGTTCTTCAAAATACTCTTTCCATCTTCCTTTCACTCCCTCCTTTTGATTCAGCAACTCCCCTTACTTACTTCTCACATTACTTGCATTAACATTTCCACTCTTACATCCACCACTTTCCTTTTTCACCTGTTTTTAGTATAATACATCATTTTCACACAACTTTCTTCCAAGATCGTTATATACTCTTTCTTTGCTTTCCTCTAACAGCTTCGTAACATTCAACTTACACATTTTATATTCTTCCCTCCCCCCTCTGCTGAACTTCCACTGGTACATCCCTTTCAGGCAATCTAACATATGTTGCTTTCTTCCCTTCCACAGCATTTCCAGTCTCTTCTGTCCACCATGCATTACCCTTTTTACTCCTATATCTCACAACTTTGTATCCAACTACTAATTCTACATTTACTAGTTTTCTCTAAACATTGTAAACACCTCATTCACACATTGCACTTCCATCTAGGCTTTCAGTTACCTTCCTTTCATATTCCTTGTATTTTTTCCAATTCATCTCGCTTGCCAATATTTTTACCTCTCCATTCTTCCTTACACCATACCTCCACTTCTCCCTGACCTTTATCCCCACAAGAACCAAGAAATGGTCAGTCTCCAAAAAACTTCTCATGACTCTAGCATCCAGCACAGCCTTTCTCAATCTCTCATCCACTGCCACATAGTCAATCAAAGTCTTTTGTTCATATCTTTCACCATTCCTCATCCATGTATACTTATGGATAATTTTGTGCTGAAAAACAATATCTGCAAGGAATGAATGCCTAACAGCACAAACATCTACAACATAACTTCCATTTTCATACACTCCAGGCACTCCCCATTTACTATCTCACTAATTTCATCACATCCCACCCATAAAAGCCACATTTCTCTCATTCTCAAAACCATTTACTCAATCATTCAAATTTTTCAAGAAATGCTTCATTTCATCCTTACCTTGTACAGTCATCATATTCACAGGTGCATATACACATACTCATGCATATCTCAAAGTACAGGTTGAGTATCCCCTATTTGAAATGCCTGGGAACAGAAGTGTTTTGAATTTTGAATTGTTTTGGATATTGAATTACTTGCATATACATAATGAGATATGTGGAAACAGGATGGTATGGAAACAAATGGGTTAGAGCTGAGACATACTTCAATGTTTCGACCATTCAACCATCTTCCTCAGGAAATACTGATTCCAGCATTCGGCAAGACCATATTCCCCAGCAAGTGATGGTATCAGTATCTCTTGAGGAAGACTGTTCAATGGTAGAAACGTTGAGGCATGTCTCGGCTCTAACCCATTTGTTTCCATACCATCCCGTTTTCCACATTTGTCATGATGGATATCTTGGGGATGGGACCCAAGTCTTAAAACAAAATCCATTGATGTTTCCTTGCAACTTACACACATAGCCTGAAGGTAATGTAAACAATATTTTTAATGATTTTGAGCTTGAAACAAAGTTTGTGTAAAACTGAATCATCAGAAAGCTAAGATGTCACAATCTCAGCCAGCCATATGGACAATCTGTGGTTGTTTGGCATCATCATTCCTACTGATAGGCAATTACTTTCTTTCACTCATTCACACACAACAGAGAATAAGCAAAAAACAGTGAGTAATGCACATAGGCTGGCAGTGACGATGGTTTGTAACAAACTGGCACCAACAAAGCGTCAAGAGCCCAGCATGGGCAAGTGAGGTCAGGTGTGGAATTTTCAACTGGTAATGTCATGTCACCACTGAAAAGGTTTCGGATTTTAATAATCTTTCCTTTCACCAACACTATTCTTGGCCCACTTCATCCATGCTCTGTAACACCCTCCCATACTCTGTGTCAGCAGCATTGCACACCCTTTCCCTCTTCCCTGATAATTTTCATTCATTCCTGTCCATACCACTCCTTCCGCACCATCCCATAACTTGCATTCATCATTTCCATTTTCACTCCATACACCCTGCCCAAGGATATGGGTTTCCCCAGTCCCCAACACATTTAATATACAAGCTCCCTCCTTTTACTCTAACCAGTCATCCCATTTACCTTCAGTGCCATCACCCTCAATTGCTCATCCCTTTTACTCCTTGGCATAACTGGTAGACTCCAGTGCCACTTAGCCATTTGTGCCTCACCCTTGATAGGCCACACTCTGAGCAACCTGGATGTATTAGACTGGCTTTTTTGCTTTTTCCATGCACTTTAATAGAATTTCCTGCACAACACAACTCTTTGGCACAATTCTTCATCTATATATTCTGGATCACAAATTCTGAATGGATATTTGAAAAAAGTGAGGTTAATGGATTTTTATGTGGGTTCTCTATATACGTGTATAAGGAAATGAAACCTGTCTTCTGATATGATAATTACATTATCCAAAATGTTCTCTTAAATGTTATTTTATCACCTTCCCTGCAGGATGAAAGATTATTTCTGTGCAGCACCATTGTGGATACAAGAAAATTTATTTATAGGGAAGAACTTTGCATGTTGTAGAAGGCAACCAAGTAGGGCAGGAGCAGGGCCTGGGGAGGAAAAAAGTCCTTGTATTTCAGTTTTTAGGTGATGGAATAGGAGCCATGTGAAGAGACATAGTATTTGGAGGGAAGGAACCCTGATGTTCTGGTTCTGATTGAAACAAAATCAAGGTTAAAGGGGAAGAATATATTGGGAATATTTTGGGAGTAAAGACAGGGACTGGTGTGTGTGCAAAAGCCAAGGAAGTGGTAGCACTACTGCTAAAGGAGTTGTGGGAATGTGAAAGTGAGCTCCAGGCTGATGTGGGTAAAAATGAAAGCAGTTTAAAATATTGGGTAACTATCATTACTTATGTACTAGGTCAGAAGAAAGATGATGAGATTTAAGTGTTTTGGGAGCAGATGAGTGAGTATGTCAGCAGAACAGATTGGGAGTATCTTGTGGGTAAAGACAGGGACTGGTGTGTGTGCAAAAGCCAAGGAATTGGTAGCACTACTGCTAAAGGAGTTGTGGGAATGTGAAAGTGAGCTCCAGGCTGATGTGGGTAAAAATGAAAGCAGTTTAAAATATTGGGTAACTATCATTACTTATGTACTAGGTCAGAGGAATGATGATGAGAGCTGTCTTATAAGCAGCTGAGTGAGTATGTCAGCAAATGGATGCAAGAAACTGGCATGAGTGATGGATGTTTTAAATGCAAAGGTGAGTGATGTGGCAGTTAAAGGTATACTTGGCAACCAATGGTGTTAGGTAAGAAGAATGTAAATGGTAAACAGTTTATGGAGCTGTTTGCTGAAAAAGGATGCACTGAGAATACTCGGTTTATAAAGGACATACACGAGTGTATGTGGGAGAGCAAGAAAGATGGTTCATGAGCACTACTGGAACACTTACTATATGATAGGTTGGTATAATAAACACTTGAATTTGAATGTGCTGAGAGGGGCAGATGGTGGAATGTCTGATGATTACCAAGCAAAGGCAAGGGCAAAGATTTGTAAGAGGTTTTCAGAAAAGAGGAAACAATACAGGTGAGAAGAGGAGGTGAAATAAGAGAACTTAGAAATTTGGTGGGATGTCTGATCATTAAGAGATGTAGTATATGTACATCAGTACATCACTGGGACTACTATACCATAAAACATACCCATTTTCACCCAGCCAGATTGCAACCTCTTTCCACGCATTCCCCAGTGCTTCTAGAACCTTCACGCCCTCATTTACTATATGATTCCCTTCAGCTTCCATGGTATTATTCACTACCAGATATCTAATTCACCCCACTAATTCCAAATTTTCTCAAAGTCAAACCTGTCCCTCTTCCCTGCTAAATCTAATGACCTTGACCGTATTCATATTAAACTTTCTCCTTTCGCACACTTTCCAAAACTCAGTCATCAACTTATGGAGTTTCTTACTAGAACCTGCCATCTGTGCCGGGTCACCAGGAAATTACTATTAACTCACTTCCCAGGCCCCCCTACAGACCTTTCCAGTTACCTTCCCCACCATCCCCTCCATCAACAGATTAAACAATCGTGATTATGCACACAGATCTGCCACATACTGACCTTCACCTGGAACCATTTAATCTCCTCTTCCTACTTATACACCTGGTTTACAAGCTTGATAAAAACTCGATGCTTCAAGTACCAAATATATATATATTTATATATACATATATAGGGGAAAGAGAATACTTCCCACGCATTCCTCACATGTCGTAGAAGGCGACTAAAGGGGACAGGAGCGGGAGGCTGGAAACCCTCCCCTCCTTGTACTTTAACTTTCTAAAAGGGGAAACAGAAGAAGGAGTCACGCGGGGAGTGCTCATCCTCCTCGAAGGCTTAGATTGGGGTGTCTAAATGTGTGTGGAGAGATAGGTAGTATGTTCGAGGAAAGGAACCTGGATGTTTTGGCTCTGAGTGAAATGAAGCTCAAGGATAAAGTGGTTTGGAAATGTCTTGGGAGTAAAGTCAGGGGTTAGTGAGAGGACAAGAGCAAGGGAAGGAATAGCACTACTGAAACAGGAGTGGTGGGAATATGTGATAAGAGTGTAAGAAAGTAAACTCTAGATTGATATGGATAAAACTGAAAGTGGATGGAGAGAGATGGGTGATTATTGGTGCATATGCACCTGGCCATGAGAAGAAAGACCATGAGAGGCAAGTGTTTTGGGAGCAGCTCAGTGAATGTGTTAGTAGTTTTGATGCATGAGACCGGGTTATAGTGATCGGTGATTTGAATGCAAAGGTGAGTAATGTGGCAGTTGAGAGATAATTAGTGTACATGGGGTGTTCAGTGTTGTAAATGGAAATGGTGAAAAGCTTGTAGATTTATGTGCTGAAAAAGGACTGGTGATTGGGAATTCCTAGTTTAAAAAGAGAGATATATATAAGTATACGTATGTAAGTAGGAGAGATGGCCAGAGAGCGTTATTGGAGCGTTATGTGTTAATTGATAGGCGTGCGAAAGAGAGACTTTTGGATGTTAATGTGCTGAGAGGTGCAACTGGAAGGATGTCTCATCATTATCTTGTGGAGGCGAAGGTGAGGATTTGTAGAGGTTTTCAGAAAAGAAGAAAGAATGTTGGGGTGAAAAGAGTGGTGAGAGTAAGTGAGCTTGGGAAGGTGAGGAAGTACCAGGACAGACTGAGTATAGATTGGAAAAAGGTAAGAACAAAGGGTGTAAGGGGAGTGGGGGAGGAATGGGATGTATTTAGGGAAGCAGTGATGGCTTGCGCAGAAGATGCATGTGGCATGAGAAGTGTGGAAGGTGGGCAGATTAGAAAGGGTAGTGAGTGGTGGGATGAAGAAGTAAGATTATTAAAGAGAGGAGAGAGGCATTTGGATGATTTTTGCAGGGAAATAATGCAAATGTGTGGGAGATGTATAAAAGAAAGAGACAGGAGGTCAAGAGAAAGTGCAAGCAGTGAAAAAGAGGGCAAATGAGAGTTGGGGTGAGAGAGTATCATTAACTTTTAGGGAGAATAAAAAGGTGTTTTGGAAGGAGCTAAATAAAGTGCATAAGACAAGGGAATCAATGGAAGCTTCAGTGAAGGGGTCTAATGGGGACATGATAACAAGTAGTGGTGATGTGAGAAGAAGATGGAGTGAGTATTTTAAAGGTTTGTTGAATGGGTTTGATGATAGAGTGGCAGATATAGGGTGTTTTGGTCGAGGTGGCATGCAAAGTGAGAGGGTTAGGGAAAATGATTTGGTAAACAGGGAAGAGGTAGTAAAAGCTTTGCAGAAGATGAAAGCCGGCAAGGCAGCAGGTTTGGATTGTATTGCAGTGGAATTTATTAAAAAAGGGGGTGACTGTATTGTTGACTGGTTGGTAAGATTATTTAATGTATGTATGACTCATGATTAGGTGCCTGAGGATTGGCAGAATACTTGCATAGTGCCATTGTACAAAGGCAAAGGGGATAAAAGTGAGTGCTCAAGTTACAGAGGTATAAGTTTGTTGAGTATTCCTGGGAAATTATATAGGAGGGTATTGATTGAGAGGGTGAAGGTATGTACAGAGCATCAGATTGGGGAAGAGCAGTGTGGTTTCAGAAGTGGTAGAGGATGTATGGATCAGGTGTTTGCTTTGAAGAATGTATGTGAGAAATGCTTAGAAAAGCAAATGGATTTATGTGTAGCATTTATGGATCTGGGGAAGACGTATGATAGAGTTGATAGAGATACTCTGTGGAAGGTATTAAGAATATATGGTGTGGGAGGCAAGTTGTTAGAAGCAGTGAAAAGTTTTTATCGAGGATGTAAGGCATGTGTACGTGTATGAAGAGAGGTCTGGTGATTGGGAATTCCATGTTTAAAAAGAAAGATATACATAAGTATATGTATGTAAGTAGGAGAGGTGGCCAGAGAGCGTTATTGGATTACGTGTTAATTGATAGGCGCGTGAAAGAGAGACTTTTCGATGTTAATGTGCTGAGAGGTGCAACCGGAGGGATGTCTGATCATTATCTTGTGGAGGCGAAGGTGAAAATTTGTAGAGATTTTCAGAAAAGAAGAGAGAATGTTGGGGTGAAGAGAGTGGTGAGAGGAAGTGAGCTTGGGAAGGAGACTTGTGTGAGGAAGTACCAGGCGAGACTGAGTACAGAATGGAAAAAGGTGAGAACAAAGGACGTCAGGGGAGTGGGGTTGGAATGGGATGTATTTAGAGAAGCAGTGATGGCTTGTGCAAAAGATGCTTGTGGCATGAGAAGCTTGGGAGGTGGGCAGATTAGAAAGGGTAGTGAGTAGCGGGATGAAGAAGTAAGATTATTAGTGAAAGAAAAGAGGCATTTGGACGATTTTTGCAGGGAAAAAATGCAAATTACTGGGAGATATATTAAAGAAAGAGGTAGGAGGTCACGAGAAAGGTGCAAGAGGTAAAAAAAAAAAGGGCAAATGAGAGTTGGGGTGAGTATCATTAAATTTTAGGGAGAATAAAAAGATGTTTTGGAAGGAGGTAAATAAAGTGCATAAGACAAATGAACAAATGGGAACAGCAGTGAAGGAGGCTAATGGGGAGGTGATAACAAGTAGTGGTGATGTGAGAAGATGAAGTGAGTATTTTGAAGGTTTGTTGAATGTGTTTGATGACAGAGTGGCAGATATAGGGTGTTTTGGTCGAGGTGGTGTGCAAAGTGAGAGGGTTCGGGAGAATGAGTTGGTAAACAGAAAAGAGGTAGTAAAAGCTTTGCAGAAGATGAAAGCCGGCAAGGCAGCGGGTTTGGATGGTATTGCAGTGGAATTTCATAAAAAAGGGGGTGACTGTATTGTTGACTGGTTGGTAAGATTATTTACTGTATGTATGACTCATGGTGAGGTGCCCGAGGATTGGCGGAATGCTTGCATAGTGACATTGTACAAAGGAAAAGGGGATAAGAGTGAGTGCTCAAATTACAGAGGTATAAGTTTGTTGAGTATTCCTGGGAAATTATATGGGAGGGTATTGATTGAAAGGGTGAAGGCATGTACAGAGCATCAGATTGGGGAATAGCAGTGTGGTTTCAGAAGTGGTAGAGGATGTGTGGATCAGGTGTTTCCTTTGAAGAATGTATGTGAGAAATGCTTAGAAAAGCAAATGGATTTGTATGTAGCATCTATGGATCTGAAGAAGGCATATAGAGATGCTCTGTGGAGGGTATTAAGAATATATGGTGTGGGAGGCAAGTTGTTAGAAGCAGTGAAAAGTTTTTATCGAGGATGTAAGGCATGTGTACGTGTAGGAAGAGAGGAAAGTGATTGGTTCTCAGTGAATGTTGGTTTGCGGCAAGGGTGCATCATGTCTCATTGGTTGTTTAATTTGTTGTTTGCTGATGATACAGCGCTGGTGGCTGATTTGGGTGAGAAACTGCAGAAGCTGGTGACTGAGTTTGGTAAAGTGTGTGAAAGAAGAAAGCTGAGAGTAAATGTGAATAAGAGCAAGGTTATTAGGTACAGTAAGGTTGAGGGACAAGTCAAGGTATGTTTGAATGGAGAAAAACTGAAAGAAGTGAAGTGTTTTCGATATCTGAGAAAGGGATTTGGCAGCGGATGGAACCATGGAAGTGGAAGTGAATCATAGGGTGGGGGAGGGGACGAAAGTTCTGGGAGCGTTTAAGAATGTGTGGAAGTCGAGAATGTCCTCGTGGAGAGCAAAAATGGGTATGTTTGAAGGAATACTGGTTCCAACAATGTTATATGGCTACGAGGCGTGGGCTATAGATAGAGTTGTGTGGAGGAGGGTGGATGTGCTGGAAATGAGATGTTTGAGGACAATATGTGGTGTGAGGTGGTTTGATCGAGTAAGTAATGAAACGGTAAGAGAGATGTGTGCTAATAAAAAGAGTGTGGTTGAGAGAGCAGAAGAGGGTGTTTTGAAATGGTTTGGGCACATGGAGAGAATGAGTGAGGACAGATTGACAAAGAGGATATATGTGTCAGAGGTGGAGGGAACGAGGAGAAGTGGGAGACCAAATTGGAAGGGGAAAGATGGAGTGAAAAAGATTTTGAGTGATCGGGGCCTGAACATGCAGGAGAGTGAAAGGTGTGCAAGGAATAGAGGGAATTGGAACGATGTGGTACATCGAGGTCAACGTGCTGTCAATGGATTGAACCAGGGCATGTGAAGCGTCTGGGGTAAACCATGGAAAGTTCTGTGGTGCCTGGATGTGGAAAGGGAGCTGCAGTTTCGGGCATTATTGCGTGGCAGCTAGAGACTGAGTGTGAACGAATGTGGCCTTTGTTGTCTTTTCCTAGATCTACCTCGCACACATGAGGGGGGAGGGGGATGTTATTCCATGTGTGGCAAGGTGGCGATGGAAGAGAATAAAGGCAGACAGTGTGAATTGTGTGCATGTGTATATATGTACGTGTCTGTGTGTGTGTATATATGTGTACATTGAGATGTATGGGTATGTATATTTGCGTGTGTGGACGTGTATGTATATACATGTGTATGGGGGTGGGTTGGGCCATTTCTTTCGTCTGTTTCCTTGCGCTACCTCGCAAACGTGGAAGACAGTGGCAAAGCAAAATAATAAAGAAATAAAATAAAATATATATATATATATATATATAGGGGATAGGGGAGAAAGAATACTTCCCATGCATTCCTCACGTTTCGTAGAAGGCGACTAAAGGGAACAGGAGTGGGGGGCTAGAAACCCTCCCCTACTTGTATTTTAAACTTTCTAAAAGGGGAAACAGAAGGAGTCACACAGGGAGTGCTCATCCTCCTCAAAGGCTCAGATTGGGGTGTCTACATGTGTGTGCATGTAACCAAGATGAGACAAAAGGAGAGATAGGTAGTATGTTTGAGGAAAGGAACCTGGATGTTTTGGCTCTGAGAAAAATGAAGCTCAAGGGTAAAGGGTTTGGGAATGTTTTGGGAATAAAGTCAGGGATTGGTGAGATGACAAGAGCAAGGGAAGGAGTAGCTCTACTCCTGAAAGAGGAGTGGTGGGTGTATGTGATAGAGCGTAAGAAAGTAAACTCTAGATTGATATGGGTAAAACTGAAAGTGGATGGAGAGAGATGGGTGATTATTGGTGCATATGCACCTGGGCATGAGAAGAAAGATCATGAGAGGCAAGTGTTTTGGGAACAGCTGAGTGTGTTAGTAGTTTTGATGCAAGAGACCGGGTGATTTCAATGTAAAGTTGAGTAATGTGGCAGTTGAGGGAATAATTGGTGTACATGGGGTGTTCAGTGTTATAAATGGAAATAGTGAAGAACTTGTAGATTTGTGTGCTGAAAAAGTACTGGTGATTGGGAATACTTGGTTTAAAAAGAGAGATATACATAAGTATATGCATGTAAGTAGGAGAGAAGGCCAGAGAGCGTTACTGGATTACGTGTTAGTTGATAGACGCGCTAAAGAGAGACTTTTGGATGATAATGTGATGAGAGGTGCAACTGGAGGGATGTCTGATCATTATCTTGTGGAGGCACAGGTGAAGATTTGTA
Organism: Panulirus ornatus; assembly: GCF_036320965.1. NCBI lineage: Eukaryota > Metazoa > Arthropoda > Malacostraca > Decapoda > Palinuridae > Panulirus > Panulirus ornatus. The sequence continues at coordinate 16,167,306 of NC_092282.1, forward strand.
GAAAATTTCAGAATAGAAGAGAGAATGTTGGGGTGAAGAGAATGGTGAGAGTAAGTTAGCTTGGGAAGGAGACTTGTGTGAGGAAGTACCAGGAGAGACTAAGTGCAGAATGGAAAAAGGTGAGAGCAAAGGACGTAAGGGGAGTGGGGGTAGAATGGGATGTATTTAAGAAAGCAATGATGGCTTGCGCAAAAGATGCTTGTGGCACAAGAAGCATGGGAGGTGGGCAGATTACAAAAGGTAGTGAGTGGTGGGATGAAGAAGTAAGATTATCAGTGAAAGAGAAGAAAGAGGCATTTGGACGAGTTTTGCTGGGAAATAGTGCATTTGAGTGGGAGATGTATAAATAAAAGAGGCAGGAGGTCAAGAGAAAAGGGCAAGAGGTGAAAAAGAGGGCAAATGAGAGTTGGGGTGAGAGAGTATCATTTAGGGAAAATAAAAAGATGTTTTGGAAAGAGGTAAATAAAGCGCTTAAGACAAGAGAACAAATGGGAACATCAGTGGAGGGGGCTAATGGGGAGGTGATAACAAGTAGTGGTGATGTGAGAAGGAGGAGTGAGTATTTTGAAGGTTTGTTGAATGTGTTAGATGATAGAGTGGCAGATATAGGGCATTTTGGACAAGGTGTTGTGTGAAGTAAGAGGGTTAGGAAGAAAAATTTGGTAAACAAAGAAGAGGTAGTAAGAGCTTTGTGGAAGATGAAAGCCAGCAAGGCAGCGGGTTTGAATGATAATGCAGTGGAATTTACTAAAAAAGGGGGTGACTGTGTTGTTGACTGGTTGGTAAGGATATTTAATGTATTTATGACTCATGGTGAGGTGCCTGAGGATTAGCGGAATGCATGCGTAGTGCCATTGTACAAAGACATAGGGGATAAAGGTGAGTGCTCAAATTACAGACTTATACGTATGTTGAGTATTCCTACGAAGTTATATGGGAGGGTATGATTGAGAGGGTGAAGGCATGTACAGAGCATCAGATTGGGGAAGAGCAGTGTGGTTTCAGAAGTGGTAGAGGATGTGTGGATCAGGTGTTTGCTTTGAAGAATGTATGTGAGAAATACTTCGAAAAGCAAATGGATCTGTATGTAGCATTTATGGATCTGGAGAAGGCATATGATAAGAGTTGATAGAGATGCTCTGTGGAAGGTATTAAGAATATATGGTGTGGGAGGCAAGTTGTTAGAAGCAGTTAAAGGCATGTGTGCGAGTGGGAAGAGAGGAAAGTGATTGTTTCTCAGTGAATGTTGGTTTGCAGCAGGGGTGCATGATGTTTCCATGGTTGTTTAATTTATGGATGAGATTGTTAGGGAGGTGAATGCAAGAGTTTTGGAGAGAGTGCCAAGTATGTAGTCTGTTGTGGATGAGAGAGCTGGGGAAGTGAGTCACTTGTTGTTTGCTGATAATACAGTGCTGATGGCTGATTCGGTTGAGAAACTGCAGAAGCTGGTGACTGAGATTGGTAAGGTGTGTGAAAGAAGAAAGCTGAGAGTAAATGTGAATAAGAGCACAATTATTAGATACAGTAGGGTTGAGGGACAAGTCAATTGAGAGATAAATTTGAATGGAAATAAACAAGAACTGAAGTGTTTTAGATATCTGGGAGTTGATTTGGCAGTGGATGGAACCATGGAAGCCGAAGTGAGTCACAGGGTGGGGGAGGGGGCGAAAGTTCTGGGAGCGTTGAAAAATGTGTGGAAGGCGAGAACATTATCTCAGAAAGCAAAAATGGGTATGTTTGAAGGAAAAGTGGTTCCAACAATGTTGTATAATTGCGAGGCATGGGCTATAGATAGAGTTGTGCAGAGGAGGGTGGATGTGTTGGAAATGAGATGTTTGAAGACAATATGTAGTTTGAGGTGGTTTGATCGACTAAATAATGAAAGGATAAGAGAGATGTGTGGTAATAAAAAAAAGTGTGGTTGAGAGAGCAGAAGAGGGTGTTTTGAAATGGTTTGGTGACATGGAGAGAATGAGTGAGGAAAGATTGACAAAGAGGATATATGTGTCAGAGGTGGATGGAATGAGAAGTGGGAGACCAAATTGGAGGTGGAAAGATGGAGTGAAAAAGATTTTGAGTGATCGGGGCCTGAACATGCAGGAGGGTGAAAGGCGTGCAAGGAATAGAGTGAATTGGAATGATGTGGTATACCGGGGTTGACGTGCTGTCAATGGACTGAACCAGGGAATGTGAAGTGTCTGGGTTAAACCATGAAAAGTTTTGTGGGGCCTGGATGTGGAAAAGGAGCTGTGGTTTCAGTGCAATACATTACAGCTAGAGACTGAGTGTGAACGAATGTGGCCTTTGTTGTCTTTTCCTAGCGCTATCTCGCGCGCATGCAGGGAGAGGGTGTTGTCATGTCAAGTGTGGCGGGGTGGTGACAGGAAAGAATAAAGACAGCAAGTATGAATTATGTACATGTGTATATATGTATATGTCTGTATATGTGTATATATATATATGTACACTGAAATGTATAGGTATGTCTATTTGTGTGTCTGGATGTGTATGTATATAGATGTGCATGTGGGTGGGTTGGGCCATTCTTTCGTCTGTTTCCTTGCGCTACCTTGCTGATGCGGGAGACAGCGACAAAGTATAATAAATAAATAATATAAATAAATTTAAATAAACAAATATATATATATATATATATATATATATATATATATATATATATATATATATATATATATATATATCAGATTGGGGAAGAGCAGTGTGGTTTCAGAAGTGGTAGAGGATGTGTGGATCAGGTGTTTGCTTTGAAGAATGTATGTGAGAAATACTTAGAAAAGCAAATGGATTTGTATGTAGCATTTATGGATCTGGAGAAGGCATATGATAGAGTTGATAGAGATGCTCTGTGGAAGGTATTAAGAATATATGGTGTGGGAGGCAAGTTGTTAGAAGCAGTGAAAAGTTTTTATCGAGGATGTAAGGCATGTGTACATGTAGGAAGAGAGGAAAGTGATTGGTTCTCAGTGAATGTAGGTTTGCGGCAGGGGAGTGTGATGTCTCCATGGTTGTTTAATTTGTTTATGGATGGGGTTGTTAGGAAGGTGAATGCACGAGTTTTGGAAAGAGGGGCAAGTATGAAGTCTGTTGGGGATGAGAGAGCTTGGGAAGTGAGTCAGTTGTTGTTCGCTGATGATACAGCACTGGTGGCTGATTCATGAGAAACGGCAGAAGCTGGTGACTGAGTTTGGTAAAGTGTGTGAAAGAAGAGAGTTAAGAGTAAATGTGAATAAGAGCAAGGTTATTAGGTACAGTAGGGTTGAGGGTCAAGTCAATTGGGAGGTAAGTTTGAATGGAGAAAAACTGGAGGAAGTAAAGTGTTTTAGATATCTGGGAGTGGATCTGGCAGCGGATGGAACCATGGAAGTGGAAGTGGATCATAGGGTGGGGGAGGGGGCGAAAATTCTGGGAGCCTTGAAGAATGTGTGGAGTCGAGAACATTATCTCGGAAAGCAAAAATGGGTATGTTTGAAGGAATAGTGGTTCCAACAATGTTGTATGGTTGCGAGGCGTGGGCTATGGATAGAGTTGTGCGCAGGAGGATGGATGTGCTGGAAATGAGATGTTTGAGGACAATGTGTGGTGTGAGGTGGTTTGATCGAGTAACGTAAGTGTAAGAGAGATGTGTGGAAATAAAAAGAGCGTGGTTGAGAGAGCAGAAGAGGGTGTTTTGAAATGGTTTGGGCACATGGAGAGAATGAGTGAGGAAAGATTGACCAAGAGGATATATGTGTCGGAGGTGGAGGGAACGAGGAGAAGTGGGAGACCAAATTGGAGGTGGAAAGATGGAGTGAAAAAGATTTTGTGTGATTGGAGCCTGAACATGCAGGAGGGTGAAAGGAGGGCAAGGAATAGAGTTAATTGGATCGATGTGGTATACCGGGGTTGACGTGCTGTCAGTGGATTGAATCAGGGCATGTGAAGCGTCTGGGGTAAACCATGGAAAGCTGTGTAGGTCTGTATATTTGCGTGTGTGGACGTATGTATATACATGTGTATGGGGGTGGGTTGGGCCATTTCTTTCGTCTGTTTCCTTGCGCTACCTCGCAAACGCGGGAGACAGCGACAAAGCAGAAAAAAAAAATATATATATATATATATATATATATATATATATATTGCAGTGGAATTTATAAAAAAAGGGGGTGACTGTATTGTTGACTGGTTGGTAAGGTTATTTAATGTATGTATGACTCATGGTGAGGTGCCTGAGGATTGGCGGAATGCGTGCATAGTGCCATTGTACAAAGGCAAAGGGGATAAGAGTGAGTGCTCAAATTACAGAGGTATAAGTTTGTTGAGTATTCCTGGTAAATTATATGGGAGGGTATTGATTGAGAGGGTGAAGGCATGTACAGAGCATCAGATTGGGGAAGAGCAGTGTGGTTTCAGAAGTGGTAGAGGATGTGTGGATCAGGTGTTTGCTTTGAAGAATGTATGTGAGAAATACTTAGAAAAGCAAATGGATTTGTATGTAGCATTTATGGATCTGGAGAAGGCATATGATAGAGTTGATAGAGATGCTCTGTGGAAGGTATTAAGAATATATGGTGTGGGAGGCAAGTTGTTAGAAGCAGTGAAAAGTTTTTATCGAGGATGTAAGGCATGTGTACGTGTAGGAAGAGAGGAAAGTGATTGGTTCTCAGTGAATGTAGGTTTGCGGCAGGGGTGTGTGATGTCTCCATGGTTGTTTAATTTGTTTATGGATGGGGTTGTTAGGGAGGTAAATGCAAGAGTTTTGGAAAGAGGGGCAAGTATGAAGTCTGTTGGGGATGAGAGAGCTTGGGAAGTGAGTCAGTTGTTGTTCGCTGATGATACAGCGCTGGTGGCGGATTCATGTGAGAAACTGCAGAAGCTGGTGACGGAGTTTGGTAAAGTGTGTGGAAGAAGAAAGTTAAGAGTAAATGTGAATAAGAGCAAGGTTATTAGGTACAGTAGGGTTGAGGGTCAAGTCAATTGGGAGGTGAGTTTGAATGGAGAAAAACTGGAGGAAGTGAAGTGTTTTAGATATCTGGGAGTGGATCTGTCAGCGGATGGAACCATGGAAGCGGAAGTGGATCATAGGGTTGGGGAGGGGGCGAAAATTTTGGGAGCCTTGAAAAATGTGTGGAAGTCGAGAACATTATCCCGGAAAGCAAAAATGGGTATGTTTGATGGAATAGTGGTTCCAACAATGTTGTATGGTTGCGAGGCGTGGGCTATGGATAGAGTTGTGCGCAGGAGGATGGATGTGCTGGAAATGAGATGTTTGAGGACAATGTGTGGTGTGAGGTGGTTTGATCGAGTAAGTAACGTAAGGGTAAGAGAGATGTGTGGAAATAAAAAGAGCGTGGTTGAGAGAGCAGAAGAGGGTGTTTTGAAGTGGTTTGGGCACATGGAGAGAATGAGTGAGGAAAGATTGACCAAGAGGATATATGTGTCGGAGGTGGAGGGAACGAGGAGAAGAGGGAGACCAAATTGGAGGTGGAAAGATGGAGTGAAAAGGATTTTGTGTGATCGGGGCCTGAACATGCAGGAGGGTGAAAGGAGGGCAAGGAATAGAGTGAATTGGAGCGATGTGGTATACAGGGGTTGACGTGCTGTCAGTGGATTGAATCAAGGCATGTGAAGCGTCCGGGGTAAACCATGGAAAGCTGTGTAGGTATGTATATTTGCGTGTGTGGACGTGTGTATGTACATGTGTATGGGGGGGGGGGCCATTTCTTTCGTCTGTTTCCTTGCGCTACCTCGCAAACGCGGGAGACAGCGACGAGGTATAAAAAAAAAAAAAAAAAAATATATATATATATATATATATATATATTATCCCTGGGGATAGGGGAGAAAGAATACTTCCCACGTATTCCCTGCGTGTCGTAGAAGGTGACTAAAAGGGGAGGGAGCGGGGGGCTGGAAATCCTCCCCTCTCAATTTTTTTTAATTTTCCAAAAGAAGGAACAGAGAAGGAGGCCAGGTGAGGATATTCCCTCAGTGGCCCAGTTCTCTGTCCTTAACGCTACCTCGCTAACGCGGGAAATGGCGAATAGTTTGAAAAAAAAAAAAAAATATATATATATATATATATATATATATATATATATATATATATATATATATATATATATATATATATATATATATATTTTTTTTTTTTTGCTTTGTCGCTGTCTCCCGCGTTTGCGAGGTAGCACAAGGAAACAGACGAAAGAAATGGCCCAACCCACCCCCATACACATGTACATACATACGTCCACACACGCAAATATACATACCTACACAGCTTTCCATGGTTTACCCCAGACGCTTCACATGCCCCGATTCAATCCACTGACAGCACATCAACCCCGGTATACCACATCGCTCCAATTCACTCTATTCCTTGCCCTCCTTTCACCCTCCTGCATGTTCAGGCCCCGATCACACAAAATCTTTTTCACTCCATCTTTCCACCTCCAATTTGGTCTCCCTCTTCTCCTCGTTCCCTCCACCTCCGACACATATATCCTCTTGGTCAATCTTTCCTCACTCATTCTCTCCATTTGCCCAAGCCATTTCAAAACACCCTCTTCTGCTCTCTCAACCACGCTCTTTTTATTTCCACACATCTCTCTTACCCTTACGTTACTTACTCGATCAAACCACCTCACACCACACATTGTCCTCAAACATCTCATTTCCAGCACATCCATCCTCCTGCGCACAACTCTATCCATAGCCCACGCCTCGCAACCATACAACATTGTTGGAACCACTATTCCTTCAAACATACCCATTTTTGCTTTCCGAGATAATGTTCTCGACTTCCACACATTCTTCAAGGCTCCCAGAATTTTCGCCCCCTCCCCCACCCTATGATCCACTTCCGCTTCCATGGTTCCATCCGCTGCCAGATCCACTCCCAGATATCTAAAACACTTCACTTCCTCCAGTTTTTCTCCATTCAAACTCACCTCCCAATTGACTTGACCCTCAACCCTACTGTACCTAATAACCTTGCTCTTATTCACATTTACTCTTAACTTTCTTCTTTCACATACTTTACCAAACTCAGTCACCAGCTTCTGCAGTTTCTCACATGAATCAGCCACCAGCGCTGTATCATCAGCGAACAACAACTGACTCACTTCCCAAGCTCTCTCATCCCCAACAGACTTCATACTTGCCCCTCTTTCCAAAACTCTTGCATTCACCTCCCTAACAACCCCGTCCATAAACAAATTAAACAACCATGGAGACATCACACACCCCTGCCGCAAACCTACATTCACTGAGAACCAATCACTTTCCTCTCTTCCTACACGTACACATGCCTTACATCCTTGATAAAAACTTTTCACTGCTTCTAACAATTTGCCTCCCACACCATATATTCTTAATACCTTCCACAGAGCATCTCTATCAACTCTATCATATGCCTTCTCCAGATCCATAAATGCTACATACAAATCCATTTGCTTTTCTAAGTATTTCTCACATACATTCTTCAAAGCAAACACCTGATCCACACATCCTCTACCACTTCTGAAACCACACTGCTCTTCCCCAATCTGATGCTCTGTACATGCCTTCACCCTCTCAATCAATACCCTCCCATATAATTTACCAGGAATACTCAACAAACTTATACCTCTGTAATTTGAGCACTCACTCTTATCCCCTTTGCCTTTGTACAATGGCACTATGCATGCATTCCGCCAATCCTCAGGCACCTCACCGTGAGTCATACATACATTAAATAACCTTACCAACCAGTCAACAATACAGTCACCCCCTTTTTTAATAAATTCCACTGCAATACCATCCAAACCTGCTGCCTTGCCGGCTTTCATCTTCCGCAAAGCTTTTACTACCTCTTCTCTGTTTACCAAATCATTTTCCCTAACCCTCTCACTTTGCACACCACCTCGACCAAAACACCCTATATCTGCCACTCTATCATCAAACATATTCAACAAACCTTCAAAATACTCACTCCATCTTCTCACATCACCACTACTTGTTATCACCTACTATTGACTTTTGTGTAAATAAATTAAACATTTCCTTTTTCCATAGCCAGAGGTTGAACCATTATGTGACATTCATTTTTTCTTTTCATTTCAAGCTAGAAGTTTCAGTTTTCTAAATTGTTTCTTACATTTTTCATATGTATATATATGTATGTGTATGTGTGTGTCTGTGTGTGTATGTGCGTGTGCGTGTGTATGTGTGTGTATGTGTATGTATATATATGTATATTATCCCTGGGGATAGGGGTGAAAGAATACTTCACACGCATTCCTCGCGTGTCGTAGAAAGCGACTAGAGGGGACGGGAGCGGGGGGGCCAGAAATCCTCCCCTCCTTGTATTTTTTAACTTTCTAAAATGGGAAACAAGAAGGAGTCACGCGGGGAGTGCTCATACTCCTCGAAGTCTCAGATTGGGGTGCCTAAATGTGTGTGGATGTAACCAAGATGTACAAAAAGGAGAGATAGGTAGTATGTTTGAGGAAAGGAACCTGGATGTTTTGGCTCTGAGTGAAACGAAGCTCAAGGGTGAAGGGGAAGAGTGGTTTGGGAATGTCTTGGGAGTAAAGTCAGGGGTTAGTGAGAGGACAAGAGCAAGGGAAGGAGTAGCAGTACTCCTGAAACAGGAGTTGTGGGAGTACGTGATAGAATGTAAGAAAGTAAATTCTCAATTAATATGGGTAAAACTGAAAGTTGATGGAGAGAGATGGGTGATTATTGGTGCATATGCACCTGGGCATGAGAAGAAAGATCATGAGAGGCAAGTGTTTTGGGAGCAGCTGAATGAGTGTGTTAGTGGTTTTGATGCACGAGACCGGGTTATAGTGATGGGTGATTTGAATGCAAAGGTGAGTAATGTGGCAGTTGAGGGAATAATTGGTATACATGGGGTGTTCAGTGTTGTAAATGGAAATGGTGAAGAGCTTGTAGATTTATGTGCTGAAAAAGGACTGATGATGGGGAATACCTGGTTCAAAAAGCGAGATATACATAAGTATACTTATGTAAGTAGGAGAGATGGCCAGAGATCGTTATTGGATTACGTGTTAATTGACAGGCGCGCGAAAGAGAGACTTTTGGATGTTAATGTGCTGAGAGGTGCAACTGGAGGGATGTCTGATCATTATCTTGTGGAGGCTAAGGTGAAGATTTGTATGGGTTTTCAGAAAAGAAGAGTGAATGTTGGGGTGAAGAGGGTGGTGAGAGTAAGTGAGCTTGGGAAGGAGACTTGTGTGAGGAAGTACCAGGAGAGACTGAGTACAGAATGGAAAAAGGTGAGAACAATGGAAGTAAGGGGAGTGGGGGAGGAATGGGATGTATTTAGGGAATCAGTGATGGATTGTGCAAAAGATGCTTGTAGCATGAGAAGAGTGGGAGGTGGGTTGATTAGAAAGGGTAGTGAGTGGTGGGATGAAGTAAGAGTATTAGTGAAAGAGAAGAGAGAGGCATTTGGACGATTTTTGCAAGGAAAAAATGCAGTTGAGTGGGAGACGTATAAAAGAAAGAGACAGGAGGTCAAGAGAAAGGTGCAAGAGGTGAAAAAAAGGGCAAATGAGAGTTGGGGTGAGAGAGTATCATTAAATTTTAGGGAGAATAAAAAGATGTTCTGGAAGGAGGTAAATAAAGTGCGTAAGACAAGGGAGCAAATGGGAACTTCAGTGAAGGGCGCAAATATATATATATATATATATATATATATATATATATATATATATATATATATCTTCTGTTTCCCATTTTAGAAAGTTAAAAATACAAGGAGGGGAGGATTTCTGGTCCCCCGCTCCCGTCCCCTCTAGTCGCCTTCTACGACACGCGAGGAATGCGTGGGAAGCATTCTTTCACCCCCATCCCCAGGGATAATATATATATATATATATATATATATATATATATATATATATATATATATATATATATATATATATAACATACAAACCTCCAACAGCCAGAATCGAACCTGGGACCCTTTGTGCCTCTTGCACAAAGGGTCCCAGGTTCGATCCTGGCTGTTGGAGGTTTGTATGTTCTATGAAGGTGCGCATTCATATACACTTTATTCATATATGTGTATATGTGTATATATATATATATATATATATATATATATATATATATATATATATATATATATATATATATATATATATATTTTTATCATACTTTGTCGCTGTCTCCCGCGTTTGCGAGGTAGCGCAAGGAAACAGACGAAAGAAATGGCCCAACCCCCCCATACACATGTATATACATACGTCCACACACGCAAATATACATACCTACACAGCTTTCCATGGTTTACCCCAGACGCTTCACATGCCCTGCTTCAATCCACTGACAGCACGTCAACCCCGGTATACCACATCGCTCCAATTCACTCTATTCCTTGCCCTCCTTTCACCCTCCTGCATGCTCAGGCCCCGATCACACAAAATCTTTTTCACTCCATCTTTCCACCTCCAATTTGGTCTCCCTCTTCTCCTTGTTCCCTCCACCTCCGACACATATATCCTCTTGGTCAATCTTTCCTCACTCATCCTCTCCATGTGCCCAAACCACTTCAAAACACCCTCTTCTGCTCTCTCAACCACGCTCTTTTTATTTCCACACATCTCTCTTACCCTTACGTTACTCACTCGATCAAACCACCTCACACCACACATTGTCCTCAAACATCTCATTTCCAGCACATCCATCCTCCTGCGCACAACTCTATCCATAGCCCACGCCTCGCAACCATACAACATTGTTGGAACCACTATTCCTTCAAACATACCCATTTTTGCTTTCCGAGATAATGTTCTCGACTTCCACACATTCTTCAAGGCCCCCAGGATTTTCGCCCCCTCCCCCACCCTATGATCCACTTCCGCTTCCATGGTTCCATCCGCTGCCAGATCCACTCCCAGATATCTAAAACACTTCACTTCCTCCAGTTTTTCTCCATTCAAACTCACCTCCAAATTGACTTGACCCTCAACCCTACTGTACCTAATAACCTTGCTCTTATTCACATTTACTCTTAACTTTCTTCTTCCACACACTTTTCCAAACTCAGTCACCAGCTTCTGCAGTTTCTCACATGAATCAGCCACCAGCACTGTATCATCAGCGAACAACAACTGACTCACTTCCCAAGCTCTCTCATCCCCAACAGACTTCATACTTGCCCCTCTTTCCAAAACTCTTGCATTTACCTCCCTAACAACCCCATCCATAAACAAATTAAACAACCATGGAGACATCACACACCCCTGCCGCAAACCTACATTCACTGAGAACCAATCACTTTCCTCTCTTCCTACACGTACACATGCCTTACATCCTCGATAAAAACTTTTCACTGCTTCTAACAACTTTCCTCCCACACCATATATTCTTAATACCTTCCACAGAGCATCTCTATCAACTCTATCATATGCCTTCTCCAGATCCATAAATGCTACATACAAATCCATTTGCTTTTCTAAGTATTTCTCACATGCATTCTTCAAAGCAAACACCTGATCCACACATCCTCTACCACTTCTGAAACCACACTGCTCTTCCCCAATCTGATGCTCTGTACATGCCTTCACCCTCTCAATCAATACCCTCCCATATAATTTACCAGGAATACTCAACAAACTTATACCTCTGTAATTTGAGCACTCACTCTTATCCCCTTTGCCTTTGTACAATGGCACTATGCACGCATTCCGCCAATCCTCAGGCACCTCACCATGAGTCATACATACATTAAATAACCTTACCAACCAGTCAACAATACAGTCACCCCCTTTTTTAATAAATTCCACTGCAATACCATCCAAACCTGCTGCCTTGCCGGCTTTCATCTTCCGCAAAGCCTTCACTACCTCTTCTCTGTTTACCAAATCATTTTCCCTAACCCTCTCACTTTGCACACCACCTCGACCAAAACACCCTATATCTGCCACTCTATCATCAAACACATTCAACAAACCTTCAAAATACTCACTCCATCTCCTCACATCACCACTACTTGTTATCACCTCCCCATTTGCGCCCTTCACTGAAGTTCCCATTTGCTCCCTTGTCTTACGCACTTTATTTACCTCCTTCCAGAACATCTTTTTATTCTCCCTAAAATTTAATGATACTCTCTCACCCCAACTCTCATTTGCCCTTTTTTTCACCTCTTGCACCTTTCTCTTGACCTCCTGTCTCTTTCTTTTATACATCTCCCACTCAATTGCATTTTTTCCCTGCAAAAATCGTCCAAATGCCTCTCTCTTCTCTTTCACTAATACTCTTACTTCTTCATCCCACCACTCACTACCCTTTCTAATCAACCCACCTCCCGCTCTTCTCATGCCACAAGCATCTTTTGCGCAATCCATCACTGATTCCCTAAATACATCCCATTCCTCCCCCACTCCCCTTACTTCCATTGTTCTCACCTTTTTCCATGCTGTACTCAGTCTCTCCTGGTACTTCCTCACACAAGTCTCCTTCCCAAGCTCACTTACTCTCACCACCCTCTTCACCCCAACATTCACTCTTCTTTTCTGAAAACCCATACAAATCTTCACCTTAGCCTCCACAAGATAATGATCAGACATCCCTCCAGTTGCACCTCTCAGCACATTAACATCCAAAAGTCTCTCTTTCGCACGCCTGTCAATTAACACGTAATCCAATAACGCTCTCTGGCCATCTCTCCTACTTACATAAGTATACTTATGTATATCTCGCTTTTTAAACCAGGTATTCCCAATCATCAGTCCTTTTTCAGCACATAAATCTACAAGCTCTTCACCATTTCCATTTACAACACTGAACACCCCATGTATACCAATTATTCCCTCAACTGCCACATTACTCACCTTTGCATTCAAATCACCCATCACTATAACCCGGTCTCGTGCATCAAAACCACTAACACACTCATTCAGCTGCTCCCAAAACACTTGCCTCTCTTGATCTTTCTTCTCATGCCCAGGTGCATATGCACCAATAATCACCCACCTCTCTCCATCAACTTTCAGTTTTACCCATATTAATCGAGAATTTACTTTCTTACACTCTATCACATACTCCCACAACTCCTGTTTCAGGAGTATTGCTACTCCTTCCCTTGCTCTTGTCCTCTCACTAACCCCTGACTTTACTCCCCAGACATTCCCAAACCACTCTTCCCCTTTACCCTTGAGCTTCGTCTCACTCAGAGCCAAAACATCCAGGCTCCTTTCCTCAAACATACTACCTATCTCTCCTTTTTTCACATCTTGGTTACATCCACACACATTTAGGCACCCCACTCTGAGCCTTCGAGGAGGATGAGCACTCCCCGCGTGACTCCTTCTTCTGTTTCCCATTTTAGAAAGTTAATACAAGGAGGGGAGGATTTCTGGCCCCCCGCTCCCGTCCCCTCTAGTCGCTTTCTACGACACGCGAGGAATACGTGGGAAGTATTCTTTCACCCCTATCCCCAGGGATAATATACATATATATACATACATATACACATACACACACATACATATACATACGCACATATACACACACACCTGACACAAACGTGACAGCTAGAGACTGAATATGAATGAATGTGGCCTTTGTTATTTTTTCCTAGCGCTACCTTGCGCACATGTGGGGGGAGGGGTCTTTTCATTTCGTGTGTGGCGTGGTGGCAACAGGAATGAATAAGGGCAGACAGTATGAATTATGTACATGTGTATATATGTATATGTCTGTGTGTGTATATATATGTATACGTTGAGATGTATAGGTACGTATATGTGCGTGTGTGGACGTGTGTATATATATACATGTGTATGTGGTTGGGTTGGGCCATTCTTTCATCTGTTTCCTTGTGCTATATATATATATATATATATATATATATATATATATATATATATATATATATATATGTGTGTGTATATATATATATATATATATATATATATATATATATATATATATATATCCCTGGGGATAGGGTAGAAAGAATACTTCCCACGTATTCCCTGCGTGTCGTAGAAGGCGACTAAAAGGGGAGGGAGTGGGGGCTGGAAATCCTCCCCTCTCAATTTTTTTTAATTTTCCAAAAGAAGGAACAGAGAAGGGGCCCAGGTCAGGATATTCCCTCAATGGCCCAGTCCTCTGTTCTTAACGCTACCTCGCTAATGCGGGAAATGGCGAATAGTTTGGAAAAATATATATATATATATATATATATATATATATATATATATATATATTTTTGCTTTGTCACTGTTTCCCGCATTTGCGAGGTAGCGCAAGGAAACAGATGAAAGAAATATATATATATATATATATATATATATATATATATATATATATATATATATATATATATATATATATATATATATATATTTTTTTTTTTTTTTCATACTATTCGCCATTTCCCGCATTAGCGAGGTAGCGTTAAGAGCAGAGGACTGGGCCTTTAAGGTAATATCCTCACCTGGCCCCCTTCTCTGTTCTTTCTTTTGGAAAATTAAAAAAAATGAGAGGTGAGGATTTCCAGCAACCCGCTCCCTTCCCTTTTAGTCGCCTTCGACACGCAGGGAATACGTGGGAAGTATATATATGTATATATATATATATATATATATATATATATATATATATATATATATTAATTTTTTATTTATTTTGCTTTGTCGCTGTCTCCCGCGTTTGCAAGGTAGCGCAAGGAAACAGACGAAAGAAATGGCCCAACCCACCCCCATACACATGAATATACATACACGTCCACACACGCAAATACACATACCTATACATCTCAATGTACACATATATATACACACACAGACACATACCTATATACCCATGCACACAATTCACACTGTCTGCCTTTATTCATTCCCATCGCCACACATGGAATACCATCCCCCTCCCCCCTCATGTGTGCGAGGTAGCGCTAGGAAAAGACAAAAAAGGCCCCATTCGTTCACACTCAGTCTCTAGCTGTCATGCAATAATGCCCAAAACCACAGCTCCCTTTCCACATCCAGGCCCCACACAACTTTCCATGGTTTACCCCAGACGCTTCACATGCCCTGCTTCAATCCACTGACAGCACGTCAACCCCGGTATACCACATCGATCCAATTCACTCTATTCCTTGCCCGCCTTTCACCCTCCTGCATGTTCAGGCCCCGATCACACAAAATCTTTTTCACTCCATCTTTCCACCTCCAATTTGGTCTCCCACTTCTCCTCGTTCCCTCCACCTCCAACACATATATCCTCTTGGTCAATCTTTCCTCACTCATTCTCTCCATGTGCCCAAACCATTTCAAAACACCCTCTTCTGCTCTCTCAACCACGCTCTTTTTATTTCCACACATCTCTCTTACACTTACATTACTTACTCGATCAAACCACCTCACACCACACATTGTCCTCAAACATCTCATTTCCATCACATCCACCCTCCTGCGCACAACTCTATCCATAGCCCACGCCTCGCAACCATACAACATTGTTGGAACCACTATTCCTTCAAACATACCCATTTTTGCTTTCCGAGATAATGTTCTCGACTTCCACACATTCTTCAAGGCTCCCAGGATTTTCGCCCCCTCCCCCACCCTATGATTCACTTCCGCTTCCATGGTTCCATCCGCTGCCAGATCCACTCCCAGATATCTAAAACACTTTACTTCCTCCAGTTTTTCTCCATTCAAACTTACCTCCCAATTGACTTGACCCTCAACCCTACTGTACCTAATAACCTTGCTCTTATTCACATTTACTCTTAACTTTCTTCTTTCACACACTTTACCAAACTCAGTCACCAGCTTCTGCAGTTTCTCACATGAATCAGCCACCAGCGCTGTATCATCAGCGAACAACAACTGACTCACTTCCCAAGCGCTCTCATCCACAACAGACTTCATACTTGCCCCTCTTTCCAAAACTCTTGCATTCACCTCCCTAACAACCCCAACCCCATCCATAAACAAATTAAACAACCATGGAGACATCACACACCCCTACCGCAAACCTACATTCGCTGAGAACCAATCACTTTCCTCTCTTCTTACACGTACACATGCCTTACATCCTCGATAAAAACTTTTCACTGCTTCTAACAACTTGCCTCCCACACCATATATTCTTAATACCTTCCACAAAGCATCTCTATCAACTCTATCATATGCCTTCTCCAGATCCATAAATGCTACATACAAATCCATTTGCTTTTCTAAGTATTTCTCACATACATTCTTCAAAGCAAACACCTGATCCACACATCCTCTACCACTTCTGAAACCACACTGCTCTTCCCCAATCTGATGCTCTGAACATGCTTTCACCCTCTTAATCAATACCCTCCCATATAATTTACCAGGAATACTCAACAAACTTATACCTCTGTAATTTGAGCACTCACTCTTATCCCCTTTGCCTTTGTACAATGGCACTATGCACGCATTCCGCCAATCCTCAGGCACCTCACCATGAGTCATACATACATTAAATAACCTTACCAACCAGTCAACAATACAGTCACCCCCTTTTTTAATAGATTCCACTGCAATACCATCCAAACCTGCTGGCTTGCTGGCTTTCATCTTCCGCAAAGCTTTTACTACCTCTTCTCTGTTTACCAAATCATTTTCCCTAACCCTCTCACTTTGCACACCACCTCGACCAAAACACCCTATACCTGCCACTCTATCATCAAGCACATTCAACAAACCTTCAAAAATACTATATCCATCTCCTTCTCACATCACCACTACTTGTTATCACCTCCCCATTAGCGCCCTTCACTGAAGTTCCCATTTGCTCCCTTGTCTTACGCACTTTATTTACCTCCTTCCAGAACAACATTTTTATTCTCCCTAAAATTTAATGATACTCTCTCACCTCAACTCTCATTTGCCCTCTTTTTCACCTCTTGAACCTTTCTCTTGACCTCCTGTCTCTTTCTTTTATACATCTCCCACTCAATTGCATTTTTTCCCAGCAAAAATTGTCCAAATGCCTCTCTCTTCTCTTTCACTAATAATCTTACTTCTTCATCCCACCACTCACTACCCTTTCTAATCAACCCACCTCCCACGCTTCTCATGCCACAAGCATCTTTTGCGCAATCCATCACTGATTCCCTAAATACATCCCATTCCTCCCCCACTCCCCTTACTTCCATTGTTCTCACCTTTTTCCATTCTGCACTCAGTCTCTCCTGGTAATTCCTCCCACAAGTCATCTTCCCAAGCTCACTTACTCTCACCACCCTCTTCACCCCAACATTCACTCTTCTTTTCTGAAAACCCATACAAATCTTCACCTTAGCCTCCACAAGATAACGATCAGACATCCCTCCAGTTGCACCTCTCAGCACATTAACATCCAAAAGTCTCTCTTTCGCAAGCCTGTCAATTAACACGTAATCCAATAATGCTCTCTGGCCATGTCTCCTACATACATACGTATACTTATGTATACCTCGCTTTTTAAACCAAGTATTCCCAATCACCTGTCCTTTTTCAGCACATAAATCTACAAGCTCTTCACCATTTCCATTTACAACACTGAACACCCCATGTATACCAATTATTCCCTCAACTGCCACATTGCTCACCTTTGCATTCAAATCACCCATCACTATAACCCGGTCTTGTGCATCAAAACCACTAACACACTCATTCAGCTGCTCCCAAAACACTTGCCTCTCATGATCTTTCTTCTCATGCCCAGGTGCATATGCACCAATAATCACCCATCTCTCTCCATCAACTTTCAGTTTTACCCATATTAATCGAGAATTTACTTTCTTACATTCTATCACATACTCCCACAACTCCTGTTTCAGGAGTAGTGCTACCCCTTCACTTGCTCTTGTCCTCTCACTAACCCCTGACTTTACTCCTAAGATATTCCCAAACCACTCTTCCCCTTTACCCTTGAGCTTCGTTTCACTCAGAGCCAAAACATCCAGGTTCCTTTCCTCAAACATACTACCTATCTCTCCTTTTTTCACATCTTGGTTACATCCACACACATTTAGACACCCCAATCTGAGTCTATGAGGAGGATGAGCACTCCCCGCGTGACTCCTTCTGTTTCCCATTTTTAGAAAGTTAAAATACAAGGAGGGGAGGATTTCTGGCCCCCCCCCGCTCCCGTCCCCTCTAGTCGCTTTATACGACACGTGAGGAATGTGTGGGAAGTATTCTTTCACCCCTATCCCCAGGGATAATTTCTTTTTTTTTTTTTTTGTCGCTGTCTCCCGCGTTTGCGAGGTATCGCAAGGAAACAGACAAAAGAAATGGCCCAACCCACCCCCATACACATGTATATACATACGTCCACACACGCAAATATACATACCTACACAGCTTTCCATGGTTTACCCCAGACGCTTCACATGCCTTGATTCAATCCACTGACAGCACGTCAACCCCGGTATACCACATCGATCCAGTTCACTCTATTCCTTGCCCTCCTTTCACCCTCCTGCATGTTCAGGCCCCGATCACACAAAATCTTTTTCACTCCATCTTTCCACCTGCAATTTGGTCTCCCACTTCTCCTCGTTCCCTCCACCTCCGACACATATATCCTCTTGGTCAATCTTTCCTCACTCATTCTCTCCATGTGCCCAAACCATTTCAAAACCCCTCTTCTGCTCTCTCAACCACGCTCTTTTTATTTCCACACATCTCTCTTACCCTTACGTTACTTACTCGATCAAACCACCTCACACAATACATTATCCTCAAACATCTCATTTCCAGCACATCCACCCTCCTGCGCACAACTCTCTCTATAGCCCACGCCTCGCAACCATACAACATTGTTGGAACCACTATTCCTTCAAACATACCCATTTTTGCTTTCCGAGATAATGTTCTCGACTTCCACACATTCTTCAAGGCTCCCAGAATTTTCGCCCCCTCCCCCACCCTATGATCCACTTCCGCTTCCATGGTTCCATCGCTGCCAGATCCACTCCCAGATATCTAAAACACTTTACTTCCTCCAGTTTTTCTCCATTCAAACTTACTTCCCAATTGACTTGACCCTCAACCCTACTGTACCTAATAACCTTGCTCTTATTCACATTTACTCTTAACTTTCTTCTTTCACACACTTTACCAAACTCAGTCACCAGCTTCTGCACTTTCTCACATGAATCAGCCACCAGCGCTGTATCATCAGCGAACAACTGACTCACTTCCCAAGCTCTCTCATCCCCAACAGACTTCATACTTGCCCCTCTTTCCAAAACTTTTGCATTCACCTCCCTAACAACCCCATCCATAAACAAATTAAACAACCATGGAGACATCACACACCCCTGCCGCAAACCTACATTCACTGAGAACCAATCACTTTCCTCTCTTCCTACACGTACACATGCCTTACATCCTTGATAAAAACTTTTCACTGCTTCTAACA
This sequence comes from Panulirus ornatus, assembly GCF_036320965.1. Taxonomy (NCBI): domain Eukaryota; kingdom Metazoa; phylum Arthropoda; class Malacostraca; order Decapoda; family Palinuridae; genus Panulirus; species Panulirus ornatus. The sequence goes on from NC_092282.1 coordinate 16,186,719, forward strand.
ACTTGCCTCCCACACCATATATTCTTAATACCTTCCACAGAGCATCTCTATCAACTCTATCATATGCCTTCTCCAGATCCATAAATGCTACATACAAATCCATTTGCTTTTCTAAGTATTTCTCACATACATTCTTCAAAGCAAACACCTGATCCACACATCCTCATATATATATATATATATATATATATATATATATATATATATATATATATATATATCATCCCTGGGGATAGGGGATTAAGAATACTTCCCACGTATTCCCTGTGTGTCGTAGAAGGCGACTAAAAGGGGAGGGAGCGGGGGGCTGGAAATCCTCCCCTCTCTTTTTTTTTAAATTTTCCAAAAGAAGGAACAGAGGGGGACAGGTGAGGATATTCCAAAAAAGGCCCAGTCCTCTGTTCCTAACGTTACCTCGCTAACGCAGGAAATGGCGAATAGTTTAAAAGAAAGAAAAGATATATATATATATATATATATATATATATATATATATATATATATATATATATATATATATATATCCCTGGGGAAAGGGGAGAAAGAATACTTCCCACGCATTCCTCACGTTTCGTAGAAGGCAACTAAAGGGGACAGGAGCGGGGCCCCAGAAACCCTCCCCTCCTTGCATTTAACTTTCCTAAAAGGGGAAACAGAAGAAGGAGTCATGCGGGGAGTGCTCATCCTCCTCGAAGGCTCAGATTGGGGTGTCTAAATGTGTGTGGATGTAACCAAGATGAGTAAAAAGGAGAGATAGGTTGTATGTTTGAGGAAAGGAACCTGTATGTTTTGGCTCTGAGTGAAACGAAGCTCAAGGGTAAAGGGGAAGAGTGGTTTGGGAATGTCTTGGGAGTACAGTCAGGGGTTAGTGAGAGGACAAGAGCAAGGGAAGAAGTAGCAGTACTCCTGAAACAGGAGTTGTGGGAGTATGTAATAGAGTGTAAGAAAGTAAATTCTAGATTGATATGGGTAAAACTGGGCATGAGAAGAAAGATTAAGAGAGGCAATTGTTTTGGGAGCAGCTGAATGAGTGTGTTAGTGGCGTTGATGCACAAGACCGGGTTACAGTGATGGGTGATTTGAATGCAAAGTTGAGTAATGTGGCAGTTGAGGGAATAATTGGTATACATGGGGTGTTCAGTGTTGTAAATGGAAATGGTGAAGAGCTTGTAGATTTATGTTCTGAAAAAGGACTGGTGATTGGGAATACCTGGTTTAAAAAGCGAGATATACATAAGTATACGTATGTAAGTAGGTATGTATCGGTAAATAGTATAGGTATGTAAGTAGGAGAGATGGCCAGAGAGCGTTGTTGGACTACGTGTTAATTGATAGGCGCGAGAAAGAGAGACTCTTGGAAGTTTATGCGCTAAGAGGTGCAACTGGGGGGATGTCTGATCATTATCTTGTGGAGGCCAAGGTGAAGATTTGTAGGGGTTTTCAGAAAAGAAGAGAGAATGTTGAGGTGAAGAGAGTGGTGAGAGTAAGTCAGCTTGGGAGGGAGACTTGTGTGAGGAAGTACCAGGAGGGACTGAGTACAGAATGGAAAAAGGTAAGAACAAAGGAGGTAAGGGGAGTGGGGGAGGAATGGGATGTATTTAGGGAAGCAGTGATGGCTTGCGCAAAAGATGCTTGTGGTATGAGAAGCGAGGGAGGTGGGTTGATTAGAAAGTGTAGTGAGTGGTGGGATGAAGAAGTTAGAATATTAGTGAAAGAGAAGAGAGAGGCATTTGGACGATTTTTGCAGGGAAAGAATGCAAATGAGTGGGAGATGTATAAAAGAAAGAGGCAGGAGATCAAGAGAAAGGTGCAAAAGGTGAAAAAGAGGGCAAATGAGAGTTGGGGTGAGAGAGTATCATTAAATTTTAGGGAAAATAAAAAGATGTTTTGGAAGGAGCTAAATAAAGTGCGTAAGACAAGGGAGCAAATGGGAACTTCAGTGAAGGGGGCTAATGGGGAGGTGATAACAAGTAGTGGTGATGTGAGAAGGAGATGGAGTGAGTATTTTGAAGGTTTGTTGAATGTGTTTGATGATAGAGTGGCAGATATAGGGTGTTTTGGTCGAGGTGGTGTGCAAAGTGAGAGGGTTAGGGAAAATGATTTGGTAAACAGAGAAGAGGTAGTAAAAGCTTTGCGGAAGATGAAAGCCAGCAAGCCAGCAGGTTTGGATGGTATTGCAGTGGAATTTATTAAAAAAGAGGGTGACTGTATTGTTGACTGGTTGGTAAGGTTATTTAATGTATGTATGATTCATGGTGAGGTGCCTGAGGACTGGCGGAATGCTTGCATAGTGCAATTGTACAAAGGCAAAGGGGATAGGAGTGAATGCTCAAATCACAGAGGTATAAGTTTCTTGAGTATTCCTGGTAAATTATATGGGGAGGTATTGATTGAGAGGGTGAAGGCATGTACAGAGCATCAGATTGGGGAAGAGCAGTGTGGTTTCAGAAGTGGTAGAGGATGTGTGGATTAGGTGTTTGCTTTGAAGAATGTATGAGAAATACTTAGAAAAGCAAATGGATTTGTATGTAGCATTTATGGATCTGGAAAAGGCATATGATAGAGTTGATAGAGATGTTCTGTGGAAGGTATTAAGAATATATGGTGTGGGAGGCAAGTTGTTAGAAGCAGTGAAAAGTTTTTATCGAGGATGTAAGGCATGTGTACGTGCAGGAAGAGAGGAAAGTGATTGGCTCTCAGTGAATGTAGGTTTGCGGCAGGGGTGTGTGATGTCTCCATGGTTGTTTAATTTGTTTATGAATGGGGTTGTTAGGGAGGTGAATGCAAGAGTTTTGGAAAGAAGGGCAAGTATGCAGTTTGTTGTGGATGAGAGAGCTTGGGAAGCGAGTCAGTTGTTGTTTGCTGATGATACAGCACTGGTGGCTGATTCATGTGAGAAACTGCAGAAACTGGTGACTGAGTTTGGTAAAGTGTGTGAAAGAAGAAAGTTAAGAGTAAATGTGAATAAGAGCAAGGTTATTAGGTACAGTAGGGTTGAGGGTCAAGTCAATTGGGAGGTAAGTTTGAATGGAGAAAAACTGGAGGAAGTAAAGTGTTTTAGATATCTGGGAGTGGATCTGGCAGCGGATGGAACCATGGAAGCGGAAGTGAATCATAGGTTGGGGGAGGGGGCGAAAATTCTGGGAGCCTTGAAGAATGTTTGGAAGTCGAGAACATAATCTCAGAAAGCAAAAATGGGTATGTTTGAAGGAACAGTGGTTCCAACAATGGTGTATGGCTGCGAGGCATGGGCTTTGGATGGAGTTGTGCAGAGGAGGGTGGATGTGCTGGAAATGAGATGTTTGAGGACAATATGTGGTTTGAGGTGGTTTGATCGAGTAAGTAATGTAAGGGTAAGAAAGATGTGTGGAAATAAAAAGAGTGTGGTTGAGAGAGCAGAAGGGGGTGTTTTGAAATGGTTTGGTCACATGGAGAGAATGAGTGAGGAAAGATTGACAGAGAGGACATATGTGTCAAAGGTGGAGGGAACGAGGAGAAGTGGGAGACCAAATTGGAGGTGGAAGGATGGAGTGAAAAAGATTTTGAGTGATCAGGGCCTGAACATGCAGGAGGGTGAAAGGCGTGCAAGGAATAGAGTGAATTGGAACGATGTGGTATACCAGGGTAGACGTGCTGTCAATGGATTGAACCAGGGCATGTGAAGCGTCTGGGGTAAACCATGGAAAGTTGTGTGGGGCCTGGATGTGGAAAGGGAGCTGTGGTTTCGGTGCATTATTACATGACAGCTAGAGACTGTGTGAACGAATGGGGCCTTTGTTGTCTTTTCCTAGCGCTACCTCGCACACATGAGGGGGGAGGGGGTTGTTATTCCATGTGTGGCGAGGTGGCGATGGGAATGAATAAAGGCAGACAGTATGAATTATGTACATGTGTATATATGTATATGTCTGTGTGTGTATATATATGTGTACATTGAGATGTATAGGTATGTATATTTGCATGTGTGGACGTGTATGTATATACATGTGTATGTGGGTGGGTTGGGCCATTCTTTCGTCTGTTTCCTTGCGCTACCTCACTAACGCAGGAGACAGCGACAAAGTAAAATAAATAAATATATAATCATACTTAACTGCTGTCTCCGACATTAATGAGGTAGCACAAGGACACAGACGAGGAATGGCCCAACCCACCCACATACACATGTATATACATAAACACCCACACACACACATATACATAGGTATACATTTCAATATATACATACACAGACATATACATATACACACATGTACATATCCATACTTGCTGCCCTTGTCCCTTCTCATCGCCAACCCGCCACACACAAAACAGCATCCCCTCTAGCGAGACAACACTAGGAACAGACTAAAAAAATGCCACATTTGTTCACACTCAGTCTCTAGCTGTCATGTGTAATGCACCGAAACCACAGCTCCCTTTCCACATCCAGGCCCCACACACCTTTCCAAGGTTTACCCAAGACACTTCACATGCCCTGGTTCAATCCACTGACAGCACGTCACCCCGGTATACCACATCGCTCTAATTCACTCTATTCCTTGCATGCCTTTCGTTCTCCTGTACGTTCAGGCCTCCATCGCTCAAAATCTTTTTCACTCCATCCCTCCACCTCCAATTTGGTCTCCTGCTTCTCCTTCCCTCCACCTCTGACACATATATTCTCTTTGTCAATCTTTCCTCACTAATTCTCTCCATGTGTCCAAACCATTTCAACTCACCCTCTTCTGCTCTCTCAACCACACTCATTTTGTTACCACAAATCTCTCTTACCCTTTCATTACTTAATCAAACCACCTCACACTACATATTGTCCTCAAACATTTTAATTTTCTTCACAACCACCCTCCTCTGCACAACCCTATCCATAGCCCATGCCTTACAACCATATAACATTATTGGAACCACTATTCCTTCAAATATGCCCATATTTGCTCTCCGAGATAACGTTCTTGCCTTCCACACATTCTTCAGCACTCCCAGAAACTTCGCTCCCTCCCCTACCCTGTGACTCACTGCTATTTCCATGGTTCCATCCGCTGCTAAATCCACTCCCAGATATCTAAAACACTTCACTTCCTCCATTTTTTCTCCATTCACCCTTACCTCCCAATTAACTTGTCACTTAAACCTACTAAACCTAATAACCTTGCTCTTATTCAGATTTACTCTCAACTTTCTTCTTTCACACACTTTATCAAGCTCAGTCACTAACTTCTGCAGTTTCTCACTCAAATCAGCTACCAGTGCTGTATCATCAGCGAACAACAACTGACTCGTTTCCCAAGCCCTCTCATCCACAACAGACTGTGTACTTGCCCCTCTCTCCAAACTCTGGCACTCACCTCCCTAACAACCCCATCAATAACAGATTAAACAACCATGGAGACATCAAGTACCCCTGTCGCAAACCGACATTCACTGGGAACCAATAACTTTCCTCTCTTCCTACTTGTACATATGCCTTACATCCTCGGTAAAAACTTTTCACTGCTTCTAGCAACTTACCTCCGATACCATATACTCTTAAAACCTTCCATAAATGCTACGTACATATCCACATTTTTTTCTAAGTATTTCTCACAAACATTCTTCATAGCAAACACCTGATCCACATATCCTCTACCACTTCTGAAACCACACTGCTCTTCCCCAGTCTGATGCTCTGTACATTCCTTTATCCTCTCAATCAATATCCTCCCATATAATTTCCTAAGAATACTCAACAAACTTATGCCTTTATAATTTGAACATTCACCTGTATCCCCTTTTCCTTTGTGCAATGGCACTGTGCATGCATTCCGCCAATCTTCAAGCACTTCACCATGATCCATACATACATTGAATATCCTTTTCAACCAACCAACAACACAGTCACCCGTTTCTTATAAATTCCACTGCAATACCGTCCAAACTTGCCGCCTTGCCAACTCTCATCTTCCACAAAGCTTTCACTACCACTTCTGTTTATCAAACCATTCTCCCTGACCCTCTCACTTCACACACCATCCCAACCAAAACACCCTATATCTGCCACTTTATCATCAAACACATTCAACAAACCTTCAAAATATTCATTTCATCTCCTCACTTCATCACTACTTGTTATTACATCCCCATTTGCCACCTTCACTGATGTTCCCAGGGTTTTTCTTGTGTTACACACTTTATTTACCTCCTTCCAAAAATCTTTTTATTCTCCCGTAAAATTTAATGATACTCTCTCACCCCAACTCTCATTTGCCCTCTTTTTCACCTCTTGACCTCCTGCCGCTTTCTTTTATACATCTCCCAGTCATTTGCACTACTTCCCTGCAAAAATCGTCCAAACACCTCTCTTCTCTTTCATTAACACTCTTACTTCTTCATCCCACCATTCATTACCCTTTCTAATCTGCCCACCTCCCACCTTTCTCATGCCACAGGCATCTTTTGCACACACCATCACTGCTTCCCTAAATACATCCCATTCCTCCCCCACTCCCCTTACGTCATTTGTTCTCACCTTTTGCCTTATGCACTTAATCTCTCCTGGTACTTCGTCACACATGTCTCTTTTCCAAGTTCACTTACTCTCCGCTCCCCAACATTCTTCCTTCTTTTCTGAAATCCTCTACAAATCTTCACTTTTGCCTCCACAAGATAGTGATCAGACCGCTCCAGCTGCCCTTCTCAGCACATTAACATCCAAAAGTCTCTTTTACATCCCTGTCAATTAACACGTAATCCAATAATGCCCTCTGGCCATCTCTCCTACTCACATACATATACTTATGTATATCTCTTCTTTTTAAACCAGGTATTCCCAATCACTAGTCCTTTTTTAGCACACAAATCCAAAACTCTTCAGCATTTCCATTTACAACAATGAACACCTCATATAAACCAATCATACCCTCAAATGCCACATTACTCACCTTTGCATTCAAATCACCCATCACTATAATCTGGTCTTGTGCATCAAAGCTGCTAACACACTCACTCAGCTGCTCCCAAAACACTTGCCTCTCATGATCTTTCTTCTAATGACCAGGTGCATTGGCACAAATGATCACCCATCTCTTTCCCTCCACTTTTAGTTTTAGCCACATCAATCTACAGTTTACTTTTTACAGAACTTTCCATGGTTTACCCCAGATGTTTCTAATGCCCTGGTTCAGTCCACTAACTGCACATCGACCCTGGTATACCACATCGTTCCAATTCACTCTATTCCTTGCACACCTCTCACCCTCATGTATGTTCAGTCCCATCACTCAAAATCTTTGTCACTCCATCTTTCCACCTTCAATTTGGTCACCTGCTTCTCCTTGTTCCCTCCACCTCTGACACATATATCCTTTTTGCCAATCTTTCTTCACTAATTCTCTACTAATGTCCATATCAAGGATAAAGGGTAAGAATGATTTGGAAATATCTTAAGAGTAAAGTCAGGGACTAGTGAGAGGACAAGAGCTGAGGAAGGAGTAGCACTATTCCATAAGCAGGGGTTTTGGGAGTATGTAATATTGTGATTAATTTAATGCTAAATTGATATGGGTAAAACTGAAAGTGAACGGTGAGAAATGGGTGATTACTGGTACTTACATACCTTGCCATGAGAAGAAAGTGTTTTTAGGAGCAGCTGAGTGATTGTGTCAGCAGTTTTGGTGACAAGATCAGGGTAAAAGTGATAGGTGATTTATATGAGAGGGTAAGTAATTTGGCAGTGGAGGGTATAATTTGGGTGCATGGAGTATTCACTGTGAAGAGGGGAAATGGAGAACAACTTGTGGAGTTGTGTGCTGAAAAAGGACTGGTGATTACCTGGTTTAAATTTTAAAGAGGGATATAAATATATAAGTATTTGTATGCAAGTAGTAGGGATAGTCAGCTGACATAATTGGATTACATATTAATTGAAAGGTGTGTAAAAGCAAGACTACTGAATGCAATGTGCTGAGAGGGGCAGCTGGTGTGATGTCTAATCACTTTCTTGTGGAGACAAGGGTGAAGATTTGTCGAGGTTTTTGAAAGAGGAAAGTCAGAAAAAAAAAAAGTGGTGAGAGTAAGTGGGCTTGGAAAAGGGACTTTGTGTGAAGAAATGCCATAAGAGACTGAGTGTAGAACAACAAAGGGTAGGAGTAAAATGAGGCAAGGAGGATGCCTGAGGATTGGGAGGTATTTTGGGAAGCAGTGTTGGCAAGCGATGGATGTGGCATGCAAAAGGTGGCTGGTGAGCAGATTAGAAAGGGTAGTGAGTGGTGAGATGAATAAGGTTGCCGATGAAGAGAAAAGAGATGTGTTTGGATGGTACTTACTGGAATGGAGTGAAAACAATTGGAGGATTTATACAAGAAAGGTACAGTAGGTCGAGGAAGTTGCAAGGGTTGAAAAAAAGGGCAAGTGAGAGTTGGGGTGTGCATGTATCATTAAACTTTGGGACGAATATGAAGATGTTTTAGTAGGAGGTTAATAATGTGCGAAAGCCAAGATAATGAATGGGAACACCAATGAAGGGGGCAAAGGGGAAGTGATAACAGGTAATGATGAAGTGAGGAGACAGAGTGAATATTTAAGGACCAATAAATGTGTTTGGTAATAGAGTGGCAGGTGTAGGGTGTTTGGGTCAGGGTGGTATGTGAAGTGAGAGAGTAATGGAGAGTGGCTTGGTGAAGACAGAGGAGGTAGTGAAATCCTTGTGTAAAATGAAATGTGGCTGGAGTGTGTAGTATAGCAGTTGAATCTATTAAGAAAGGAAGTGACTGTGTTGTTGAATGGTTGGTAAGGAGTTTCAATGTATGGATGGATCATAGTGAGGTATACAAAAACTTAGTTATTTCTTACACATAAATATTAGTCAATACACTATTTCACCAACTACATATTAGCACCAGTTTACTTTCTTCTTTCTTATGCTATAATTATCTACAGACAAAATAACTACACTATTTATACTCTACTATTACTTTTATGTTCTCTTACACTGTACTGTACACATTATCTTGGTCTATAACATTTTAAATCAATTCCATAATTTCTTACACTATTACTTGGTCTACAAATGAGATTACTGCACTTTACATTTCACTAAAAATCTGTTCCATCAGAAAAGCCAATATTGTTAGTTATTCCACAACTGACCATTATTGTAGATACATTGGCATCTCCGACAAAGATAGTTTTATGATGCTGTCATTGCTGTGCACTATGCGGTGTTTCATGCTGAGCTTCCATCTCCAAATAGCACAAGCATGCCTAGGTCACTATCAGTGCCCACTTTATACCCTTTCTTTTTGTTCTCCTAAAGAAAAATCAGTCAAACAAAAATTCCTCCTCATCTGGTACTTCAACTAGCACAGCCCATATTTTCCAGGACATAAGAATTCTCAGACACTTAGCTGGGAGAACAGTTCCCACAGGAGGAGGCAAGTTGTAGGAAGTTGAAATGTGATCCTCTGCCATCATGACTAAATAGGTCCTTAGGTATCCCAGCAGGTCTGGTGGCTTAACTTTGTTTAGGAAGCTAGAAGAGTGTAACAAGCCAGGGAAATGTGATTTGTAGTGGGAATATAGGTTTGTATATCGACGTTCATAAAGACCTGCTACATCACAATAACTAAAATAATGTAGATCAAATTGGATGTTAAAAGACATTTCACCTGGTCATTCTGCCTTTATTGGATATAGCATACAGATATAAATTAAGTTAAACTGTCATTTTTCAGTAACTACATAAAAATCAATATACAAGTATCTACAATACAATAGTTTCCCCAGTTAAAGAGACAGAAATAGATATTTTTCTGAACATACCGTAATTCTCATTTTGATCTTCATTTTTAGATGCTAACAAAACCTATGAAAAAATGCAATCAGTATGTCTGTGAAAATGAGTTGCTGGAATGATTGGAAACATCTGAACCAATATGAATGCTTTCAGTAATATTCAGCTTGAGTAGTGTACTTACATACACCAATTCAAAATTTACAAAAACTGTTCCTCAGACAATTATAGTATCACTTCTTTCTGGGTTTGTACAAACTGAGTTAGAATCTACAGTACAAAAAAAGCTTTCAGATTTTTCCAGGGAAGGTTCCTGCTTCCAGCTGTTCACCCCATTTCTCTATCCAACTGTTGGGACAAACTGATGAATATACTTTCTTGAAGTACTCGCATGGCTCATAATCTTCACCCTTAATCTTCTGGCATCGGTGGAAGTCAACATAGCTCTGGTAGCAGTATCTTAGGAGTAGAAAATTTCCATCGTAATCAAGTAGCAATGAAATGTGAAAAATGGAGAAACAGTGTGAACTAGCTAATACCGGAAAAAATTACACATTCAGAAATAAAAAGTGATAGGAGAAAAACTGTCACTAAACACAGATAAACAAGCAAGTTCTTAAAGTTAATGAATACAGAAGTCCCTAGCTAATCACTGCAGTATGTTCCTGGATATCCCATAATTAGCAAAACCAGTTGGCACGATAAAGGACCTATAATAAACACGTGTTAAAACTAAGTTTTCTTTTTTATATAATAGTGTATGTTTGAAGGAATAGTGGTGCCAACAATGTTATATGGTTGCGAGGCGTGGGCTAGAGTTGTGCGGAGCAGGGTGGATGTGCTGGAAATGAGATGTTTGAGGTGGTTTGATCGAGTAAGTAATGAAAGGGTAAGAGAGATGTGTGGTAACAAAGAGAGTGTGGTTGAGAGAGCAGAAGAGGGTGTTTTGAAATGGTTTGGTCACATGGAGAGAATGAGTGAGGAAAGATTGACAAAGAGGATATATGTGTCACAGGTGGAGGAGCGAGAAGTGGGAGACCAAATTGGAGGTGGAAAGATGGAGTGAGAGATTTTGAGTGATCGGGACCTGAACATGCAGGAGGGTGAAAGGCGTGCAAGGAATAGAGTGAATTGGAACAATGTGGTATACCGGGGTCGATGTGCTGTCGATGGATTGAACCAGGGCATGTGAAGAGTCTGGGGTAAACCATGGAAAGTTCTGTGGGGCCTGGATGTGGAAAGGGAGCTGTGGTTTCAGTGCATTATACATGACAGCTAGAGACTGAGTGTGAACGAATGTGGCCTTTGTTGTGCTTTCCTAGCGCTACCTCACGCACATGCGGGGGAAGGGGGTTTTCATTTCATGTGTGGCGGGGTGGCGAGGGGAATGAATAAGGGCAGACAGTATGAAATATGTACATGTGTATATATGTATATGTCTGTGTGTGTATATATATATGTATACGTTGAGATGTATAGATATGTATATGTGCTGTGTGTGGATGTGCATGTATATACATGTGGATGTGGGTGGGTTGGGCAATTCTTTCACCTGTTTCCTTGCACTACCTCGCTAATGCAGGAGACAGCGACAAAGTATAATAATAATAAAAAAATAGTATAACAGTACAAAAATATGATGTAGAAAACTGTAAAGTAATAACATGATGGCACTATTTCACTCCCTGATGCTGTGCCTCTGTTCTCTCACAAAGCAGCCAGCCAGCAATGCTGGACAAAAGGCTAACTCAACATTCACACTAGTGACACTGCTTGACACTTCTAATTCTCCCTTGAGAAGGTGATATGCCAGGATAGGTTAAAACCAGCCTAAGGCCACTTGACATTCAACCAAAGCATGGATAAAATTTTGGTAGTACTTGAAAAACTGCAGATTCTCAAAACTTGATGCTATGGATGGTAAATTGGTATTAGTTATTCTACGCATGTATACTCAAAATCATGGTTTGGTACAATTTGGTAAGCAAGGGACCTCTGTACATACAAAATCATTCTCGCACTTCATCTCATCATTACTGCTCATTCTGCAATACCATAAAAAATATATGTATCCCTTCTGTTTTCCTTATTGCTCTACGCTAAAAATCTCCACTCATGTACACCAAGCTGCCACGAACCCTTCTGGTGCAGAACTTATTTTTTCAGCCTTTTCCAATGCACAAAAAATTGCAAAATCTTTTCCTCCAATTCAGTAAAAAAGTGCACAATTTTTTTCTCAAGAATTAAGACAACCATTCCTAGTTTAGGAAAACACACTAACAACTGGATTGGCCATTCCTACATAGTTACATTAACATACATATATGAAAGGAAAATTCACATCTATACTTGATGGTACATTCCCACATACAGATCTATGAATACATACCTTTCCTTCCTGCCCTAAAAGCCTCTTCTATGGAGCTCAAATATCACTAAGTGTTGCTGGGTTCTGTCTACAAGTTGTTACACCAAAAGAGAAAAGTTGCCTTCAGCACTGCTATAAAGTATCAATGTCAAGGATGAAAGCTGCAGTGGCCCCACTAAAAGGTACCTTAGGTTACACAATGAGAATTGGGGTACAAGAGTATTGGCAAACTTCAGGGAGGATAAGAAAATGTTTTGAAAGGTGAAAAGAGTAAAGCAAACAACAAAACAAATGGAAGCCACAGCACAGGTAGCAGAAAGAAATATAGTAACAGGCAAAGAAAAGGGGAAGAGGAGATGGAGAGAATAATCTAAAGGACTGTTGATTAAGACACATGATAGGGTGGCAGATAAAGGGTGTTTGGGAAGTAGAAGTATGCAAGGAAAGTTACAGCAACAGAGGTTTGGTGAAATGAGAAGTGATGGTGAAAACCTTCTAGAGGATGAAGTGCTTCAAAGTGGCTGGAGAGGATGACTGCAGTAGAATTTTTCAAAACAATGGATGGCAAGTTTGCTGTTTGGTTAGCATGGAATTTCAATGAATGGCAGGTGCCTGAGGGTTGGTGGTATGCTAGCCACTGTAACAAGGAAAGGGGGGGAAAAAGTGAGACCATATTACAAAAGCATGTCGAGTAAACCTAGCAAGTTGTATGGAAGAGTAATGATCGAGAGGGTGTTGGCATGCAGGGCCACTAAAAGTTGACAAGGGCCTTGGTGAAGGGGTAGCATATTACCCCCTGTGCCCGCTAGGAGATGGGGACCTACATGACATAAAAGATGGCAGCAAATGATAATCTATAAAATCTGCTTATTATGTATATGTTGTTATTTGATCAATTGCTTTATATATCTAGATTTCATCTCCCTCTTCCAGGCCCCTCAAAGACTTGAGCCCTGAAGATCTCATTAAAGTACCCCTTCCCTTACATGGGGCATAGCGGTATGCACAGAAGTTCATATAGGAGAGAAAAAATGTGGCTTCAGTGTTAGCTTTGAAGAATCTGAGAAAAGAATTCAGAGAAAGGGAAGGATTAGTAAGTAGCATTTAAGAATCTGCAGAATGTGTATGTCAGAACAGAGATACTTTGTGGAAGGAGTTATGGGAAGAAAGCTACAAGAAGCAGAGAAGTTTCTGTTAAGAGAGTAAGGCATGTGAATGAGTAGGAAAAGAGGAGGGTGAGTGGGTTGCCCTGAAGGTGGGTCTATGTTAAGGGGGTGTGATATCATTATGTCTGTTTAATCAGTTTATGGGCAGGGTGATGGAGGTGGTAAATGCAAGGGTCTTCAAGAAAGAGCAAGTCTGTTGGGGGCTGGTGATCCAGGGAGATAAGTCAGTTACTGTTTGCTGTTAAGTAAGTAAGTTTTTATTAGTCAAATTGTAATACAAGATATATTACAAAATGAAATTCTTCTTGGCTTTGAGAGCTCCATAGTGTTTCTACATTAAAAGAATAATATCAATAAAGCAATAAAATATTAAAGGAAACACTTTAATATTTTACTTTCCTATTGTGATGACAAATGACTGAAAAGGAGGATGCTTTTAGGTACAAAAGACTTTCTGTATCTATCAGTACGCTGCATGGGCAAAGCTAACCTCCTTCCTGATTCTAAATATGTGTAACAATTGTATAGTGGATGGGTTACATCTTTCATAATCCTATCTACTTGTTTCATTACGCCTGTCTGATAAAGCTTATCTAGTGATGTGGTCGCCACACCTAATTTTCCTGCCTTTTTAACAATTCTTCCCAACTTATTTTTATCTTTACAAGTAAGTTTCCCATACCAGGCGGTCACTGAAAAATTTAGAACTGATTCTAATATTGATTTACAACATAAGTTAATGATCACTTTATCTACATTTAGGCTGCGCAATATACGTACAAAGTGTAGTCTCTGGTTACATTTCCTTGACACCATATCCGTATTAACACTGCCTTTCAACTGGTCATCAATCATAAGTCCCAAATACTTGTACTGGTTTACTCTTTGAACGTGTTCTTCCTCAATTGTTAATAAGTCGGGTACATGTTTATTTTTAGTTCCTAAATTGAATATCATCTCCTTAGTTTTCTTAACATTAAGCTCCAGAAAATTTTGTTTACTCCAGTCAACAAATCTTTTGACTTGAGTTAAATAGGGTTCATAATTATCATTGACAACTTTTCCTAGGATAACTGTATCGTCGGCATATTTTATAATAGTACAGTCATCAGTTCCACTCCTACAATCATCTGTGTACAAGGTAAAGAGAACAGGGGACAATACACAACCTTGGGGGGCTCCTGTGTTGGTAACTACCACGTTAGACTTGACATTATTTACATTGGTATATTGAGGTCTCTGCGTTAAAAAGCTAAAAATCCATTTTAAGATGTTTCTATTTACACTCATTTGTAACATTTTATTAAGCAAAATATGAGGTTTCATTGTGTTAAATGCTGAACTAAAATCGATGAACAGTGCTCTAATTTGTGATTTAGTCATCTAAGTGCTCGTTAACATCATTTAATAATGTAAGTGTTGCATCCTGTACACTCCTATTATAGCAATAAGCAAACTGCATAGGGTCTTTTAAATTATTTGTTCTTTCACAGATGTAGTTTTTCAATATACTTTCTAAACATTTCATAATGTTAGATGTCAATACTACAGGTCTAAAATCTTTGGGATCTTTCGAACAGTTAATTTTTGCAATAGGTTTCACTTCCGATTCTTTCCATTTATAAGGCACCACTCCCTGATCTATTGAGTCCTGAAATAATGTGGTCAGTGCAGGTGTCAGTTGTTTAGCACAGCGTTTAAGTACCCTTGCAGGCATCCCGTCAGGCCCTGTAGCTTTACCTGCTCGTATTTTCTGCAGGGACTTCTGCACGTCTTCTTGCCTGATTATAATTCTCTCATCATTGTTAGATTGTATTTCTGTCATTACCTCATTACACGCATCACTGAAATCATGTCTTTCAAATCTCGCAAAAAACACATTCATTTCATTCACATATATGATGATATTTTCTGGTTCAGGCATACTCTGTTTCTTCTTGTGCTCGCACAGGGTTTTAAGTCCCTTCCAAGCGTCTTTTATTCTATTTGTCTTAAACATGCCTTTAACTTTTTCTTTGTATATTCTTTTAGATTCACTTATTTTCTTATCTATGTTTCTTTGCAATGTTCTTCTTTCAGCATCACTTCCATTCCACACAAGTCTATGTTTTCCATTTAGCATTGATTTCAGTTCTTTTTTAATCCATGGTTTATTGTTTGGATATATCTTTATTTTCTTGGGTGGGACGATCATATCAAAGCAAAAGTGGAAATATGCATTAAAAGTGTCTAAATTAGTGTTGATGTCAGTCCCATTTTCTATGAGGACACACCAGTCAGTCCAGTCAAAACATGCTTGTAGTTGTTCCATGCTGTTATTATCCCATTTTCTAATCTCAATTTCTTTCGGTTTCACTCTTTCCAGTAATTTTTTATATGTAGGTACGCAGTATAACATGTTGTGGTTGCCATTTCCAATGTTTGGTCGTTGGAAAACTTTATATCCATCCTTAATATTGCAATACATCTTGTCTAGTGTCGCATTACCTCTAGTGGGACAATTTACTGTTTGTTCATACGTGGGAACTTTTCCTTGAAAATCGCAATGGTTAAAATCTCCTAAAACAATTACTGCACTGTTTGGGCTTTCATTTTCACACTTTGTAACACAGTTTTCTAAAATATCAGCTGCTATAGAATAAACCGCATTCGGGGGTATATACACAAGTACTAAAATTATCGTTAAATTCACGTGGCAAATAAAAAGGACGACAGGTAAACGCTAAGTACTCTATGTTATTGTCACACTAGATTTCCTTAACATTAATTTGTAAGCACCATCTCTCATTAATGTAAGCAGCAACCCCACGCCCTCGGTCCTTATCAACACCCTCCCTGTCAGACCGTACCAATACACACAAGTCAATAGTCACTGTACTGTCCGCATCCCAATCTTGCAGCCAGGTTTCCGTGAGGGCAATTACTGCACTGTCTCTATATTCTTGGATAAACTTACAGCTAGTACATAGCTCATCCATTTTATTTCTAATTTAGCGTATGTTACCAAAGGTGATAGTTGGCAGTGGGGTCTTCATGCCACGTCTCCTTGTTCTCACTCGTACACCGCTGCGCCACCCTCTTCTTCGCTTGCTGTACTTTCTAGCTGTTTCATTTTCTGAGTATACCTTCTCCTTGGGACTTGCCTGTAGTTCTTGTAGTCTTCTTACATTATTGATGAATTCGGCAGGTAGAGGTGAGTCCAGCGAGGGTCACAGGTTGAGCAGGGAAGCACTGTCGTAACGGATGTTTACATTCGTGGCTGCAGTCACCATTATAACACAAAGAATTGCCACAAATCACGTAAAATTTCTGCTTCCATGGTGGTAGCATTGTTCCAGAGGCATTCATGGTTACTGTAGGAAAGTCCAAAAATGGCAGACTTGCGAGGAAAGGTTGAAAAAAGGAAGTAAAAGACAGGAGCTCCAGCGCCGTGGCAGTCGTTATGGTGGTAGACTTGGGTAAGACAATGCAGGGGCTGGTGTCTGATTTTGGGAATATGTGTGATACATAAGAAAGCTGAGACTGAATGTGTATACAAGTAAGATTATCAAGTTTAGCAAGGAAGGGAGATAGGATGGATGGAAAGTGAGTTTGAATAGGTAGAACCTCTAAGATGTGGAATTTTTAAGATACTTGGAAGTGGATATGGCAGCACATGAAACCAGAGAAGCTGATGTAAGCCTTACAGTGGGTCACAGAGCTCAAGTCCTGGATGTGTTTATGTGAGGGCAAAGACAGTTCTTTACAATAGTAAAAAGTCTTGCTGCTGCATGGATGCAAGGCATGCACCCTGGAAAAAAAATGACTATGAGAGTGTCAATGTATTGGAAATGGAATGGAATATGTGGTGTGAGGGGAGCTGACTGTATATGAAATGACGGTAAAGGAGATGTAATGGTAAAAAAAAAAATCTTAGATATCGTATAAATTTCTTATCATCATTATGTCAAGATTTTGGCCACTTACTGAGTTACTCTTGTCTATATTTATGACATTTACTAAAAGATTTTTCTTCTAAGTTTCCTTAATTTTTTGATGAAATAATCATTATTCATCATTCAATGCAGTTTTCAAGGAATAATACACTGATATGGAAAATAAAGCTTTAAATAATGTGAATACAATGCAAAAAGACAAATGCACACCTTTACCTTCTGGCGGATAATTGATCCTTTTGACAAAAAGCCTGAAAATTAGCTGCACAGTGAAGGGTAAATTTGAAAAATAGAGGCATAACAATTTCACAGGGCCAGCAACATATACACCCTGAATGACTAACAAATGCCAGGTAAGTTTTGCTTTACTTTCTCATAATCAGTGCATTAGATAAGATACAACCTAAAAAAAAGTATCAAAAAATATACAAATAATTTTTGTGTGTGTTGGCTGATAGCGTGGGCAACCGAGACCCTAACCAAGGCCGTTTCATTAATGCTATCTATCTATCTATATATCTATATCAGTAAATCATTGCACTTAATCACTGCCTCCCGTATCAGCGAGGAAGCACAAGGAAGCAGATGAGGAATGGCCCAACCCACCCACAACACATGTATATACATAAATGCCCATATACATATACGTATATACACATGTATATATTCATACTTGCTGCCTTCATCCATTCCTGTCGCCACCCCATCACATATGAAATAGCATCCCCCACCTCCAGTGATGTAGCACCAGGAAAAGCCAAAAAAGGCCACATTCGTTCACACTTGGTCTCTGTCATGTGTAATGCACCGAAACCATCGATCCCTTTCCACATCTATGCCCCACAAACCTATCCATGGTTTACCCCAAATGCTTCACATGCTCTGGTTCAATCCATTGACAGCACATCGACCCCAGTATACTATATCGTTCCAATTCACTACTCCTTGCACATCTTTCACCCTCCTGTATGTTCAGGCCCTGATCGCTCAAAATCTTTTTCACTCCATCCATCAACCTCCAATTTGATCTCCCACTTCTCCTTGTTCCCTCCACCTCTGATCGTATATCCTCTTTGTCAATCTTTCCTCACTCATTCTCTCCATATATCCAAAACATTTCATTTCGAACACATCCACCCTCCGCACAACCCTATCTATAGCCCATGCCTTGCAAACATATAACATCGTTGGAACCACTATTCCTTCAAACATACCCATTTTTGCTCTACGAGATAACATTCTCACCTTCCATACATTCTTCAACACTCCCAGAACTTTCACCCCCCCACCCTGTGATTCACTTCTGCTTCCATGGTTCCATCCGTTGCCAAATCCACTCTCAGATATCTAAAGCACTTCACTTCCTCCAGTTTTTCTCCATTCAAACTTACCTCCCAATTGACTTGTCCCTCAACCCTACTGTACCTAATAATTACCTTGCTGTTATTCACATTTACTCTCAGCTTTCTTCTTTCACACACTTTACCAAACTCAGTCACCAGCTTCTGCAGTTTCTCACCCAAATCAGCCACCAGTGCTGTATCATCAGCGAACAACAACTGACTCACTTCCCAAGCTCTCTCATCCACAACAGACTGCACACTTGCCCCTCTTTCCAAAACTCTTGCATTCATCTCCTAACAACCCCATCCATAAACAAATTAAACAACCATGGAGACATCACGCACCCTTGCCGCAAACCAACATTCACCGAGAACCAATCACTCTCCTCTCTTCCTACACGTACACATGCCTTACATCCTCGATAAAAACTTTTCACTGCTTCTAACAACTTGCCTCCCACACATATTCTTAATACCTTTCACAGAGCAACCCTATCAACTCTATCATATGCCTTCTCCAGATCCATAAATCCTACATACAAATCCAATTGACTTTCTAAGTATTTCTCTCTTCACCAAACCATTTTCCATGAATCTCACTTCACATACCTCCCAGACCCACCCTACATCTGCCACCCCATCATCAAACACATTCAACTATCCTTCAACTTAATCCACCTCCTCTTCACCTCATCACTACCCCATTTGTATGCCTATCAACTAGTATGTAATCAAACTGTGCCCTCATCATCTTTCTTACTCACCTATGAATTCTTGTATGTCCCAATTTTTCAACCAGGTATTCCCAATCACCTGTCCTTCTCAGCACACAAGTCCACAACCTGTTTGTCATTCCTGTTCTCCTCACTGAACACCCAATGTCCCCTAATCATACCCTTAATTGCAACATTACTAACACTTGCATTTAAATCACTCAATCTCCTGCATCAAAACTCAAGACACACTCAATCATTTGCTCTCAAAAATGCTTGTCTCTCATTATTCTCTTTCTCATGGCCAGGTGCGTTAGCACTATCAATCATCTCCCCCAACCCACTTTCATTTTTACCCATACCATTCTGGAGCTCGCTTCCCTATAATCAATCACACATTCTCACATTTCCTACTTGATCAGTAGGTCTATCCCCTCCTTAGCGCTTGCTCTCACATCAACTTGAGACTTTACCCCTAAGACTGAGTGTGAATGAATATGGCCTTTGTCAGTTTTCCTGGGTTGACTGTAGACTGACTGCTGTAACCATGATTCGAACCTATGCGCTCAACCCTGGGTGGCCCGTGAAAGCACACGATAAGGAATATGTACATGATCATTAATTCATCCAATAGTAAGAACCTATAGAAGAAACCGTGTCAAAAAATATGAAAAATGCAATTCACCACATTCACCAATTATAGAGTGAATATAATGAACCCAATTCAATCCATGTGCTCTTGATACATTACTCAGCAATTCCAACTCTACCGCCAAATTTTTTTCCTTGAATTTGTATACAATTATTAAGCATTCCTGATTGTATGTATATGTAAGGTTAAGTTTTCTCTGAAACTTTTTTCATGAGTTTAAGATAGTTTTTTGGGCAATATCTGGTGTGCTTTTGGGGCACCTGGTGCCTATGGCACTATATGTAGCAACAGTCATGAGCCTACATTATCTTAAGAATATGCACAAAACTCACATTAGCATAGCCAGCTGAGAAGATACAGTAAATCATTACTAATACCAAGCAGGAACGCATCTATTCTTCAACACAAAGATGCCAATATTTTCTTTACCTCTAACTATATTTCTTTTTTTGTTCATACGTGTTCACCATTTCTCAAGTTAGTTAACTAGTGACAAGAAGAAAAGGCCTTATTTGCTCACCTTCATTCTATGAATGTCATGTGTAATGCGCTGAAACCTCAGCAACCTATACATAGTCAAACCCCACAGACCTTCTGAGGTTTCCCCCACAACTTCATATGCCCTAGTTAAGTCCATGACAGAACACCGTACTCCCTGTATAACACATCACTTCCATTCACTCTAATTTGTTAACTCCTTTTAACCTACATATTCAGTCTTACAAACATTCAGAATCTTATTCACCCCATCCTTCCATCTCCAGTTTGTAAAGCCATGGGTTTCTCTCATTCAGTAAATTTCCTCAACTTTATTACTATGCTTTAACAACTGACCTCCAACAAATTTCAATTCCAATTACCAGCCACATAAGGACCAATAAATTTAGCCTTCTCACAATTTACATTCTTAAGGTACTATAACTTGCACTGTATGTGCCATTCTTTTTCTTTTGTGTATGTTTCCAGAACTTTCCTTTTATAAGTATATGGCAAGTAGTAAACAACCAGAGTGTTTCTTAAGTGGTGTACTTTCTAATATATCTTAAGAGATATGAACATCCCGTCACTGCTAATCAGCATAATTGGGACTGAGATACCTGACCTCTGCAAATGTTATTTTCCCAAAATGAGCAATGGGGCTCAGACAGTGGTTCCAATGTCTGCAAATACCTTTGAAAAAATGTGTATATCTAAAATGCTGAGTGGAAAGTGAAAGGATCATCAATGAATGTAAACACACAAAAATGACAAACCTTCAAGATATCAAATCAATACATACAAGTTGTGCCTGAGAAAAAATTGAGGAGCAGAACATTCAATTGGAATGTGACGATAGGTGTTAGATTAGGCTATTCATAATAAGTCCCATAACTTATGACAAAAAAATTAGTTGTTTGAAACAAACAGACTGCAAATAAGGAAGTCCTACGTTATAACTAAAAACTATTGTCACAACATTAGTCGAATGTTAAGGACATATTCTGGGGAGCACTCAGTTCATCAAGAAAAGCTAAGTGTTATGGGTGATAAAAGGATACAAATGAACACAAGAATGGAGTTCCAAGTGAAAAGTAGAGGATATACTTGAAATATATGCACAAGTGAACTTCCTTGAAAAGTCTGAGGAGCTACTTCAATAATGATGAAATAGCACAAAGGTTGACATGAAGTAAAGGAAACTGAAAACTTCCAGATATCCAATATATGCACATTCCATACAAACAGGATGGACTGAACATGTAAAAAGGATGGGCAACAAGTAAAAACTATTTAATGGAGGAATGTGAATCTTCCATACATAAATGATAAATGGAAGGCATATAGATATTAACATCTGATGAAAATAAAACATGGAAGGCAATGAGCAAAGAATGGAGAAGTAGAAAAGTAGACACAATGACTAAAAAACACAAATGGAGATCTAAAATGAAGGAAAGCAGAACTATGGGAAATTAAGATGCTAAAGAAAAGAATGTACTACATTGCAAATGGGAGGCATCTGTGAAAAGTGAGAATGTACCAGACAAGGCTCAGAGATTACTTACAGAAATTGAAGTTCATGCAGGGTTACAAGACTACTTTGCTATTAGGTAGAGGATACTGTTTGGGTTTATCAAGACAATATGTAATACAACTCATCGTACCATGGATAGGGTACCTTTTCTCTTTGGGATCAACTTTTGAAATCTGAATATTAATTAAGAGACATAGCTTTGAAGCACAGGGTAAACTTAGACATTACTGAGGTGGTTGCCAAAATCAATGGAGAATACAGGCAAAACAGATGAGCAGTGAGTTGTTACAACAGAGGTGACAGCTGTTGAACTGACACAAAAGCTGTGCTTGGGAGCATGGAAAATTTTGTAAGCCAGATAACTGGACGAAGTCACTCTTTGTACCTAAACATGAATGGCAAGCAAGTTTTAAAACAAAAAATTACAAAGAAATTATTCTTATTGAAAGTAATCGCAGGGAAGTAAAAGATACTCAAAAACAAACAAAAAAATACTGTACCAGTTGAAGATAATAACAAGAGTAAAACAACTGAACCAAATTTTTGCTCTTATGTTGGTAATATGGAGAGCTCTAGAGACAAGAATTATGGGCAGCATTAGTATATATATAAAAAAATCAAAAAATTTAGTTTTACATCTCCATGATGTTGATGGATAACTGATGAATGCTATTCAACTTTCTTGAAGTATATAGTACTTGTGTGAGCCTAAGTGAAGGTATGAGTACAGGTGGCTGGAAATAAATAAGGAAGCGCATCACGCTGAGGTTTGCGGCAGGGGTGTGTGATGTCTCCATGGTTGTTTAATTTGTTTATGGATGGGGTTGTTAGGGAGGTAAATGCAAGAGTTTTGGAAAGAGGGGCAAGTATGAAGTCTGTTGGGGATGAGAGAGCTTGGGAAGTGAGTCAGTTGTTGTTCGCTGATGATACAGCGCTGGTGGCTGATTCATGTGAGAAACTGCAGAAGCTGGTGACTGAGTTTGGTAAAGTGTGTGGTAGAAGAGAGTTAAGAGTAAATGTGAATAAGAGCAAGGTTATTAGGTACAGTAGGGTTGAGGGTCAAGTCAATTGGGAGGTGAGTTTGAATGGAGAAAAACTGGAGGAAGAAGTGTTTTAGATATCTGGGCGTGGATCTGGCAGCGGATGGAACCATGGAAGCGGAAGTGGATCATAGGGTGGGGGAGGGGGCGAAAATTCTGGGGGCCTTGAAGAATGTGTGGAAGTCGAGAACATTATCTCGGAAAGCAAAAATGGGTATGTTTGAAGGAATAGTGGTTCCAACAATGTTGTATGGTTGCGAGGCGTGGGCTATGGATAGAGTTGTGCGCAGGAGGATGGATGTGCTGGAAATGAGATGTTTGAGGACAATGTGTGGTGTGAGGTGGTTTGATCGAGTGAGTAACGTAAGGGTAAGAGAGATGTGTGGAAATAAAAAGAGCGTGGTTGAGAGAGCAGAAGAGGGTGTTTTGAAGTGGTTTGGGCACATGGAGAGGATGAGTGGGGAAAGATTGACCAAGAGGATATATGTGTCGGAGGTGGAGGGAGCAAGGAGAAGAGGGAGACCAAATTGGAGGTGGAAAGATGGAGTGAAAAAGATTTTGTGTGATCGGGGCCTGAACATGCAGGAGGGTGAAAGGAGGGCAAGGAATAGAGTGAATTGGAGCGATGTGGTATACCGGGGTTGACGTGCTATCAGTGGATTGAATCAGGGCATGTGAAGCGTCTGGGGTAAACCATGGAAAGCTGTGTAGGTATGTATATTTGCGTGTGTGGACGTATGTATATACATGTGTATGGGGGGGGGGGGGTGGGCATTTCTTTCGTCTGTTTCCTTGCGCTACCTCGCAAACGCAGGAGACAGCGACAAAGTATAAAAAAAGAAAAAAAAAAATCACGCTGAGTAATGTCATCACAGTTGTTCACTAAATGACAAATGGGATACTATCTGAGGTGAAAAAGACATACGGTAATTGCAGACTTCAACAGATTGGACAGATTGTAAACTAAAAAAGATATTGTAAGTTGTTTGCTTAAAGAAAACTTGGTCAGATGCAAATCCCTCTAATGATGTGTACACAAGGTACTGAAAGTAAATGCAAGAACAAGCAGGATTCTCGCTTTACAGTGTAATAGGCAGTCAGAGTACTATTATTTGCACAGAGAAAAAACCATGATCATTGAGATCTGGTACGAGGGAGAAGCATTTCGAGAGGACAAATGGTACGAGATCTGATAGAGAGGATAGCAATGCAAGAAAATAAGACCTGAAAGTGCAGCGAGAGCTCTGGTGATTGGGAAGAACACAAAGTGTGTGTGCTCCAGCATGATATTCACATGATAAACTGCTAATCCAGATTCAAAGAAATCTTCGTTTACTTGTCCTAATATAAAATCAAAGCAAGAGTTTAGGGAAAAGAGTTATGAAATTAGATAATATGGGTAAAAACCTTCCATGTGACCAAACAAATCACATGCAAGAAAATGAGCTGGTAAAGATCTGATACCATGTGAACACAGTCATGAGAAAAGGTAGTGTGAGAGAGAAGTATGAGCAATGGGTAAACTGTTAGAAGCTAAGGGTATTTTAGATGACGATGACACGGAAATGCTTCTTGGTAATGTCCAGGGGAACAGTTTTGTAAGAAGTTAGTCACATGTATGGAGAAATCAGATTAACCTGATGGATCAACTTACTGTGCAATAAATAATTAATAAGTGCTGTACTAGTTATAGTAATAGCTGTGTAGTATTCAAGTCATAAACCCAATATAAGTGGAAGAGAGGAAAAACAGCTGCAAGGAAAAGAAGACAGCCAGCAATTCAAGAGACAATCCTAACATGAAGAATTGTTCTCTATGAGCATCAAAAGAATCAATTAAACTTACTTGGTCTGGTTCTGATTTGGGAAGCGGGGATCAAAAGGTGCAGTTTCCAATTTTGCCTCAGAAGACATGATGGCAGAAGACATTGCACACTGAAATTCAAGTGTTAAAATATCTTACTCAAAGATAGCAAGCTATCTAAATTCAATATAAGAATAGAGATGCATGAATCAGAACAAATGTTATTATCTAAAAATTTCCTTTCTTAACCTAAGCATTACCAGTACCCTGTATACAGTATTCTACTAAACTGGGAACTGAAACTCAAGAGTTAAAAAAGCTGACTTTTGGAAAGCAATCTATCCTAAATCTAATGTGTAGAGAAGCACTTTAAAAGGTGTTAATGATGCCTTAAGTACATTTTGATACAGTGATCTTCAATGTCTGTTTTCATACATATTCGTCCACTGATGGACGTTGACCCCGAGTACACCATATTGTTCCAATTCACTCAATTTCCTGAATGACTTCCACTGTCCTGCATGTTCAGGCCCCTGTCACTTAAAATCTTTTTCACTCCATCCTTCCACCTCCAATCTGGTCTCCAGCTTCTTGTTCCCTCCACCTCTGACACATATCTCTTTGTCAATCTCTCCTCACTCATTCTCTCCATATATCTAAACCATTTCAACACACCCTCTTCTGCTCTCTCAACCACACTTTTAATTTCCACACACCTCTCTTACCCTTTCATTACTTAATCAAACCACCTCACACCACATATCGTCCTCAAACATTTCACTTCCAACACATCCAACCTCCTACACACAGCCCTTATCTATATATAGCCCAAGCCTCACAACCTGACAAATACCCCAATTTTGCCCTCCGAGATAATGTTCTCTCCACACACTTCATTGCTCCCAGAACCTTTGCCCCCTCCCCTACCCTATGACTCGCTTCCTCTTCCATGGTTCCATTCACTGCCAAGTGCACTCCCAGATATCTAAAACACTCTACTTCTTCCAATTTTTATCCATTCAAACTTATATCCCAACTAACTTGTTCTTAAAACCTACTGAACCTAGTAACCTTGCTTTTATTCACATTTACTTTCAACTTTATCCCTGAGGGAGGGGAGAAAGAATTCTACCTCTGTATTCTCTGCATATCATTGAAGGCAACAAAGGGAGTGTAAAAGAGGGCTGGAAACCCCTCCTCCTCTTGCATCTCAATTTCTAACACAGGAAAAGGAAAGAAAATGTGTGTGTGAGTGAGAAACTTACTTAACAGATATGATGTCTTCAGTGTTTACACAGAAGCAGTACATTTAGCACAATACATATCATTTATAAAAATAAAACTGATAACACTGGGAACATATTTAGAAAGCACTGATGTGAAGTCATACAACAGCACACTGATGACATTCCTTATACAATGATATGGAAACCCCTCGATTTAACAAACTAATAAGGGGGATGGGTGTCGTTAATGCTGAAAATCCGTTAAATCAAATGTAACCTATGGGCCATTCTTTAATACAATATACAATATCCAGTACTGTGCGATATAAAATTATCATATAATAAAGAATTCGTAACATTTACTCACCTTTTAGACAGTGTAGATAAAGATTATTTTGCCATGACCATAGTGGTAGTAGTACAATAGTCTTTATTCAGCCAATCCCCAGACTACCCAAAAAAAAAAAAAAAAAAAAAAAAAAAAAAAAAAGTGATATGAAATGCGCATGGTACAGCATTGATATTTTTTCATCTTTTTATATTTATTAAATTATCATTAATCAAGGTACTGTATTATCATGTGTCCGGTCCGCTAAATCCAGATTGCATTATATTAGGGTCCATCAAATCGAGGGTTTACTGTACTTAACACACTGATGCTATTGCAGTGATGCCAATACTTTGTGCAACTTACACATACTGATATTGTAGTACGAAAGAACTACAGAATCAAGCATCACATTATTTTTCCACCTGGGTTCTTGCACTTGTGGGGATACTTATAAAAAAAAAAAAAAAAAAAAAGATGTACCTCTATCTTCCTCCAGCACATTACCTAAATTTCAGCAGCTTTGTAATTTTCTCACCATAGGGATGAACTATCATTAGAAATACAATTACGTAAACTATTAATAATAATAATAATAATAATAATAATAATAATAATGGTAATAATAATAATAATAATATTATTTTTATTATTTTTTTTATTATACTTTGTCGCTGTCTCCTACGTTTGCGAGGTAGCGCAAGGAAACAGACGAAAGAAATGGCCCAACCCCCCCCCCATACACATGTATATACATACGTCCACACACGCAAATATACATACCTACACAGCTTTCCATGGTTTACCCCAGATGCTTCACATGCCTTGATTCAATCCACTGACAGCACGTCAACCCCGGTATACCACATCGCTCCAATTCACTCTATTCCTTGCCCTCCTTTCACCCTCCTGCATGTTCAGGCCCCGATCACACAAAATCTTTTTCACTCCATCTTTCCACCTCTAATTTGGTCTCCCTCTTCTCCTCGTTCCCTCCACCTCCGACACATATATCCTCTTGGTCAATCTTTCCTCACTCATTCTCTCCATGTGCCCAAACCACTTCAAAACACCCTCTTCTGCTCTCTCAACCACGCTCTTTTTATTTCCACACATCTCTCTTACCCTTACGTTACTCACTCGATCAAACCACCTCACACCACACATTGTCCTCAAACATCTCATTTCCAGCACATCCATCCTCCTGCGCACAACTCTATCCATAGCCCTCGCCTCGCAACCATACAACATTGTTGGAACCACTATTCCTTCAAACATACCCATTTTTGCTTTCCGAGATAATGTTCTCGACTTCCACACATTCTTCAATAATACTAATAATACTAATAATAATAATGATATTTTACGTTAATTATCACCTTAGCAAGGCAGCATCAGGAACAGAACAGCAGCTGTACATGTTAACAGTGACTTCCGCTGTCATGTATAATGCTTTGATCTTCATAGTCCTATCCCCATACAATGCTTCAAATCATACTCTGCCAGTCTTATTGTATTCATCAAAGAGTACCATACACTATAACTGCAAAATCAAGATTAGCTGGATTCCCGAGTGATTTATGCGGTGCCTTTAAATTTCATACCATATATATGACCTAACTCAAGACCTATACAAAACATGATGTGCAAGACCCCCCCTCACAATTCCACAGCCTACAGAAACAAGAAATAGGAGAAACTCCTACATTATAAGACCTTTAAAGCTAATTGATGAGGTCCAGCAAATTACCCAAATGAAAAAGCATAATGAAGTCAAATGAAGTTCTTAGTTTCATGAGTTAAATTACCCAAAATTATTATCTAAAAAGTTATCAGAGGAATACTTTAAATCAAGCCCAATCTACTGGAGCAACAAAAAGTTTTAGAAGAGGAAAATACAGTATTAGTGAAAGAGCAAGGATAATTGTTTACCATATAGTGATGGGACAAGTATGATGCAATGCATGAAATTTCACACTGTATGCCTTTCATTTAATTATTTCTTACTAATCTTCTCTTTTTTTCATTCGACTCTTAATCAAAAAAGCCATTTATTAAGTTACCATCCTTCATTTTAGCAGCATAACCAAACTCTCAACCAACAGCATTTTGGCAGTGGACGCTATAAAAGATCCCTCTAATAACCATTGATACAATTTTTCTAGACACATGCATTTCCTTGGATTAAGATCTTAAGGAATCACTGATGCCACTGGAAAGAGTGAGATAAAAGTGTGTGGGATTTTCCTTTTTCACGCAGAAATTATCTTACCATATCAAATAAATCATAAGTGGTAAGAATATCAGTGGATGTTGAGAGATGGGTGATTATTGGTGCTTATACAACTGGTCATGAAAAAAAAAAATCATGAGGCAAGTGTTTTGGGAGCAGATGAGTGAATGCACCACCAATTTTAGTGCACATGACCAAGTACTTGTGATGGATGATTCAAATGTGGAGGTAAGTAATGTGGCAGTTGAAGGTATAATTGAGGTGCATGAGGTATTCACTGTTATAAATAGAAACATTTCATAAGTGGTAGAGAGTGTGGATCAGGTGTTTGCTTTGAAGACTGTGTGCGAGAAATACTAAGAAAAACAGATGGATCTGTGTGGCATTTATGGATCTAGAGAAGTCATATAAGAGTTGATAGAGAAGCTTTGTGGAAGGTCTTAAGGATATATGGTGTGGGAGGTACGCTCCTAGAAGCTGTGGGAAGTTTTTACCAAGGTTTTAAGGCGTGTGTATGAGTAGGAAGAGAGGAGTTACTCGTTCCAAGTGAAGGTTGGTCTGCAACAGGGGTGTGCCATATTTGTTTAATTTGTTTATGGATGGGGTAATGAGGGAGGTAAATGCAAGAGTCTTGAAGAGAAGGGCAAGTATAATTGCAGTCAGTTTCGGTGAGAGGGCCTGGGAAGTGACCCAGTTGTTGTTCGCCAAAGACACAGCACTGTTGGCTGATTCAAATAAGAAACTGCAAAAGTTGGTAACTGAGTTTGGAAGAGCATAAGAAAGGAAAAATATGGAAGCAAATGTGAAAAAGAGCAAAGTTTTTAGGTTCGGCAGGGTTGAAGGACAAGTAAATTGAGATATTTAAATGGAGAAAAACTGGCATAAGTGAAGTGTTTTAGATATCTGGGAGTGGACTTTAAGTGAATGGAACTATGGAAGCATAAGTCATAGAGTGGAGGGGGGGGGGGGTTGAAGGTTCCGGAAGCAATGAAAACTGTGGAAAGAGAAAACATTTTCTTGGAGCAAAAATGGGTATGTTTGAAGGAATAGTAGTTCCAATATTATTTGGTTAACAGGCATGGGCTATAAATAGGGTTGTGCAGATGAGGGCAGATGTGTTGGAAATTAAATTTTTGAGAACAATAAGTGGTATGACGTGGTTTGATCGAGTAAGTAATGAAAGGCTAAGAGAGATGTGGTAATAAAAAGAGTGTGGATGAGAGAGCTGACGTGTGTGTCTTGAAATGGTTTGAACATATGGAGAGAATGAGTGAGGAAAGGTTTACAAAGAGAATATGTGTCAGAGGAGGAGGGAACAAGTAGGAGACCAAATTGGAGGGGGAAGGATAGAGTGAAACAAATTTTAAGTGACTTGGGCCTGAACATATAAGAAGGTGAAAGGCATGCAAGGAATAGAGTGAATCAGAATGATGTGGTATACTGAGGTCAGTGCTGTCAATGGACTGAACCAGGGCATGTGAAACATATGGGGTAAATCATGGAAAGGTCTGTTGGGCCTGAATGTGCATGGCCAGCTGTGGTTTTTGTGCATTACACATGAAAGCTCATCTATGGTTGTGATCGGATGTGGCCTTTGTCTCTTTCCTAGCGCTACCTTGCTGATGCATGGGGTGGCGATGCTGTTTTCAGTGGGGAAAGGTGGCGCCGGGTAATGGATGAAGGCAAGCTAGTATGAATACATACATGTGTATATATATACATATACATAAATGTGTCCGAGTGGCTGTGTCTTTCTTCATGTTTCCTAGTGCTTTCTCGCTACCGTGGGAAACACCGATTATATATATATATACATTTTTTTTTTTTTGCTTTGTCGCTGTCTCCCGCGTTTGTGAGGTAGCGCAAGGAAACAGAAGAAAGAAATGGCCCAACCCACTCCCCATACACATGTATATACATACACGTCCACACACGCAAATATACATACCTACACAGCTTTCCATGGTTTACCCCAGACGCTTCACATGCCCTGATTCAATCCACTGACAGCACGTCAACCCCGGTATACCACATCGATCCAATTCACTCTATTCCTTGCCCTCCTTTCACCCTCCTGCATGTTCAGGCCCCGATCACACAAAATCTTTTTCACTCCATCTTTCCACCTCCAATTTGGTCTCCCACTTCTCCTCGTTCGCTCCACCTCCGACACATATATCCTCTTGGTCAATCTTTCCTCACTCATTCTCTCCATGTGCCCAAACCATTTCAAAACACCCTCTTCTGCTCTCTCAACCACGCTCTTTTTATTTCCACACATCTCTCTTACCCTTACATTACTTACTCGATCAAACCACCTCACACCACACATTGTCCTCAAACATCTCATTTCCAGCACATCCATCCTCCTGCGCACAACTCTATCAATAGCCCACGCCTCGCAACCATACAACATTGTTGGAACCACTATGCCTTCAAACATACCCATTTTTGCTTTCCGAGATAATGTTCTCGACTTCCACACATTCTTCAAGGCTCCCAGGATTTTCGCCCCCTCCCCTACCCTATGATCCACTTCCGCTTCCATGGTTCCATCCGCTGCCAGATCCACTCCCAGATATATATTTTTTTTTCAAACTATTCGCCATTTCCCGCGTTAGCGAGGTAGCGTTAAGAACAGAGGACTGGGCCTTTGTGGAATATCCTCACCTGGCCCACCTCTCTGTACCTTCTTTTGGAAAATTAAAAAAGAAGAAAAAAAAACGAGAGGGGAGGATTTCCAGCCTCCCGCTCCCTCCCCTTTTAGTCGCCTTCTACGACATGCAGGAAATACGTGGGAAGTATTCTTAATCCCCTATCCCCAGGGATATATATATATATATATATATATATATATATATATATATATATATATATATATATTAGATATGGCTGCGATTAGGGCCTCAGCAGCCCTAACAAAAAAAAAAGTAATAATGCATTACTTACACTTAACTGCTCACTCTGGGTAGTTTCATGCCACATTTTCCATCTCAATGCCCTGCCCACTTTACGAAACAGCACTGAAGGAGTTTGAGATACAACACCTAAAACTGCACTCTAATATCAAGTCTACTACACATTAGTATGGTGCCAGTTTCATTACATTGAATCATCTAGAACATGCACGTCCATTAAAATAACAATACAATTTCACATATAAACCACTCGACTCTAACCTAGACCATATCATGCAAGTAGGAAGTGTATTACGTTTCCCTTGTTTGCATACTGATGGTGACTTACAACTGGATATCTCGATTGAGCGGAAAAAACCACACATGGGCAATTCGATGGACAAAAAACTATACAAAAAGTCCCAAATGAAACAACTCATTCGGGTTTTCTCCTTATCTGTCTGAAATGTGAAAAAGATATGTGGCAAAGTAGGTATAAACCGCCGGTCCTTATCATTTCCGCTGTGAAGTTGCAGGATCTGCCACCAATTGTTCGGTCAGACTGCCCATCAAACACATATAAAGGAGTGTTCTTGCTACTTACATGAGTCCTCGTGTACTTCTCCTCCTCCAAATATCACTTATAAAACGTAAGGAAATCATAAAATTGGCATCAAAAAGTGAAACTTACCTTACAAGACTATGTGCCCTAACGATCAGCTGGGCTGAGAGCGACCTCTATGACGAAATTCCACCAGATTCGCATCGTCTTGCGCACTTCACACAGGAACAAATCAATCATTATTCACATGACCATGAACACAGGAATCATTCTGTCAAATATCTATATGATTATTTTTGTATTTTTCTGAAACATAAAAGTAGTTTTAAGTAATTTCCTTATCGATACATCTTTATTACTTTCCGAAAGAATGAACGTTCGCAACCCTACTACGAAAACAGGATTTGCTAATTTTAGCCATATCGTCTGACCTACATACTTATGTATCATTCGTTTAGTCGAAATTTATTTACATCCTATGAATAAACCTACACAAATTTAATGAACATGCCCCATTTTTATTAAGACAGTTCCGAAATAATCATATCAAATAGGATTCGCAATTGGAATCATGAATAGTATTTGCGACACTAATTTTGCTGTACAAGATGGACAGCTTTACATGTATAATCATCATACTTTATGACTTCCCCTACAGCCCACAAAATATTTACACCTTTGCCTGAAAGTAGTTTGCTGTGCTCTGTTACTTAAGCTCGCAGACTGCATCTTTTCTCAGTGGTTCTGTACAGGTTATGGTTAAGCGACATCATATGACGAGAAAGATGACATAAGGACAAGAAAAATTTATGGCTAAAGACTAGATTCCTCTTCATCTGTCCAGAAAATAGATACTAAATATATACTAATACATCGAACAACATGCAATATGCAATAGATTATTTGACTGAAAATTTTGATGTCCTATTTTAAGCAACAGGGGCACTGCTGATATAACTTATGGGTCTAGTAAATATGCATATCAATGGATTCCATATATTCAATATAAGTGAATTTGGACGAAGGATGGTATTAACGATGGTAATAACGAGCCTACAGAAACTGGGAACAGCAGAAACTTTAAAATCATGAGCCATTCATTGCTACATGATGGGCTACAGCAATCCTACAATAATGTGATAGTAGGGAGCTACAAGGATCAGCAAAATCTAAAGAAGAAACACAATTAGGAATCAACTGAACTTATTTGAACTTCACTTAAC
The DNA here is from genome assembly GCF_036320965.1 of Panulirus ornatus. Lineage (NCBI taxonomy): Eukaryota > Metazoa > Arthropoda > Malacostraca > Decapoda > Palinuridae > Panulirus > Panulirus ornatus. Next base: position 16,219,988 of record NC_092282.1, read on the forward strand.
TTTCCCCCAAGCTGCTTTGATTTGCTTAATTTTTCGGTATTATTCAAAAGGTATTATTCAAAAGACTGTGTGCTGTGTTTGCTACATGTGTTATCTTCGCATGCTACCAATAATGTTGAAGAACATGATGTTCTTGGTATATTTCTATTACATTATTGAACATTAAAGTCCATATCAGCCCCTAGCCGAAGCTAGATGAGGTTCCCATATGTTTTGTTTAATCTTAACTATTTTGACATGATCAATCACTATCCTACCGCAAACCTAGTTAAGCAGTGGTGTATCATTAGGATTTCTCTTTTTCTCATCCTTAAGATTTTTCTTTTTCTCATTGTGGCTAACATTGCGGGCCCAAGGTCATAGCCATCACGGAGAAAGGGAGAAACAGCCATAGGGAAAATAATGGCAGCAAGAACTGATCTGAGTTCATATCATATTTGAAACTATGACTTTTAACAGACGGAAAAGTTGTATGGAGATGGAAAGAGAAAAAAAAAAATGCATAGCTTCCCTAAACTAAGCATGAAGGAAAGTGCAGGAAAGTATGATAAATCGTCAAACATCTGAAGAATATGGTGAGGGAGGGAGCAACATCATTATATAAAGACGGAAGAGTTGGAAAAAAAAAATACTATCGCATCATGCATTCATACAGTGTTGAATCAGGTCCATGTAGTCATGGATTCAGTTAGAAACATAAATGTGACATCAATACGGCATTCCTGGCTTTTGGGGAACTAGAATTTGCAATGTTCTATATGTTTATATGATTACATGAGAAGGACAGACAACATGAGGCCCACGACTGGGTCGTCGGGAAAAAAAGAATTATTTAACTTAACAAGAAAAATCTAATTCCGCTCAGTACTTTTTTATGCTATCACCGACTCCCCACTGCTGCACATTAGCCTTCTAAGTATCCCTGTTACCGCTGTCGTTTATACGTTTATTTCTGGCGTTTTCTCAAAGTATATCTAGATATATAAAATATTTGTGTAAACGACTTTAGAAGGTATTTATAGTTATAGCATTTGCTACGTCTGACGGTCACTTATTCCAATGCTCAACACACCTATAGGAAAAAAAAAAGTTTTTTTCTCACACCCGTACCATATTCTCTTGTATCTCGAAAAGATGCCCTTGGTTTACTTTATCGAACTTGTTCAGAATTTTGAACACTTGAATTAAATCGCCAGGAAGTCAACTTTTTTTTTTTCTTTTTTAAGGGGGAAGAGATCCAGTCGTTTTAGCCTCTTTTTGTATGCCAGATTTCTAAAGGATGGGATCAATTTTGTCGCGCGTCTTTGTACTCGCTCTAATGTTTCTTCGTCTTCTTTTTTTATGGTTTGGGGACCAAAACTGGACTGCATGTTCAAGGTGTGGTCTTACTAGAGAATCATAAAGTGTGGGAATTGTTTCTGGTGTCTTATAATCTATGTTCCTGGCTATGAAACCTAACATTTGGTTACCTTTTCTACTTGCTGCCTGACACAGTTTAGCGTATTTCAAATTGTTTCTAATGACAACTCCAGGGTCCTTTTCTTCATAGTTAGAGAGTTTCCGAATAGTTTGTCGTCGTAAATCTAAATATACTACATCAGACAGTAATTTTTCGTCCCAATTCTGATTATATTATATCTATATCATATTTTGTCCCTGTCTCCCGCATAAGCGAGGTAGCGCAAGGTAACAGACGAAAGAATGGCCCAACCCACCCACATACACATGTATATACAAACACGTCCACGCACGCACAAATACATACCTATACATTTCAACATACACATATACATACATACACAGACATATACATGTATACACATGTACATAATTCATACTTGCTGCCTTTATTCATTCTCGTCGCCACCCCTCCACACATGAAATGACAACTCCTCCCCCCGCATGCGCGCGAGATAACGCTAGGAAAAGACAACAAAGGCCACATTCGTTCACACTCAGTCTCTAGCTGTCATGGATAATGCACCGACACCACAGCTCCCTTTCCACATCCAGGCCCCACAAAACTTTCCATGGTTTACCCCAGACGCTTCACATGCCCTGGTTCAATCCATTGACAGCACTTCGACCCCGGTATACCACATCGTTCCAATTCACTCTATTCCTTGCACGCCTTTCACCCTCCTGCATGTTCAGGCCCCAATTGCTCAAAATCTTCTTCACTCCATCTTTCCACCTCTGACACATACATCCTCTCTGTCAATCACTCCTCACTCATTCTCTCAATGTGACCAAACCATTTCAACACACCCTCTTCTGCTCTCTCAACCACACTCTTTTTATTACTTACTCGATCAAACCACCTCACACCACATATTGTCCTCAAACATCTCATTTCCAACACATCCACCCTCCTCCGCACAACTCTATCCATAGCCCACGCCTCGCAACCATATAGCATTGTTAGAAACACTATTCCTTCAAACATACCCATTTTTGCTTTCCGAGATAATGTTCTCGCCTTCCACACATTTTTCAACGCTCCAAGAACTTTCTCCCCCAACCCCACCCTGTGACTCACTTCCGCTTTCATGGTTCCATCCGTTGCCAAATCCACTCCCAGATATCTAAAACACTTCACTTCCTCCAGTTTTTCTCCATTCAAACTTACCTCCCAATTGACTTGTCTCTCACCCTACTGTACCTAATAACCTTGCTCTTATACACATTTACACTCAGCTTTCTTCTTTCACACACTTTACCAAACTCAGTCACCAGCTTCTGCAGTTTCTCACCCGAATCAGCCACCAGCGTTGTATCATCAGCGAACAACAAATGACTCACTTCCCAAGCCCTCTCTCCAAAACTCTTGCATTCTCCTCCCTAACTGTCCCATCCACAAACAAATTAAACAACCATGGAGACATTACTTTCCTCCCTTCCTTCTCGTACACATGCGTTACATCTTCGATAAAAACTTTTCACTGCTTCTACCAACTTACTTCCCACAACCATCTACTCTTAATACCTTCCATAGAGCATCTCTATGAACTCTATCATATGCCTTCTCCAGATCCATAGATACCACATGCAAATCCATTTGTTTTTCTAAGTATTTCTCACATACATTCTTCAAAGCAAACACCTGATCCACACATCCTCTACTAATTCTGAAACCACACTGCTCTTCCCCAATCCGATGCTCTGTACATGCCTTCACCCTCTCAATCAATGCCCTCCCATATAATTTCCCAGGAATACTCAACAAACTTATACCTCTGTAATTTGAACACTCACCTTTATCCCCATTGCCTTTGTACAATGGCACTATGCATGCATTCCGCCAATCATCAGGCACTTCACCATGAACCATACATACATTGAATATTCTCACCAACCAGTCACCCACTTTTTCAATAAATTTCATTGAAATACCATCCAAACCTGCCACCTTGCCGGCCTTCATCGTCTGCAGAGCTTTCACTGCCTCTTCTCTGTTTACCAAACCATTCTTCCTGACCCTCTCACTTCGCACACCACCTCGACCAAAACACCCTATATCTGCCATCAAGTACATTCAACAACCCTTCAAAACACTCAATCCATCTCCCTCTCACTTCACCACTACCTGTTACTACCTCCCCATTTGCCCCCTTCACTGATGTAAGGCATGTGCACGAGTAGGAAGAGAGGAAAGTGATTGCTTTCCAGTGAATGTCGGTTTTTGGCAGGGGTGCGTGATGTCCCATGGTTGTTTAATTTCTTTATAGATACGGTTGTTAGGGAGATGAATGCAAAAGTCTTGGAGAGAGGGGCAAGTATGCATTCTGTTGTGGATGAGAGGCCTTGGGAAGTGAGTCAGTTGTTGTTTGCTGATGACAGCGCTGGTGGCCGATTTGGGTGAAAAATCGCAGAAGTTGGTGACTGAATTTGGTAAAGTGAGAGTAAATGTGAATATGAGCAAGGTTATTAGGTTCAGTAGGGTTGAGGGGCAAGTAAATTGGATTTGGATGGTATTGCAGTGCAATTTATTAAAAAGGGGGTGACTGTGTTGTTGACTGGTTGGTGAGGATATTCAATGTACGTATGACTTATGGTGAAGTGCCTAAGGATTGGCAGAATGTATGCATAGTGCCATTGTACAAAGGCAAAGGGGATAAAGGTGAGTGTTCAAATTACAGAGGTATACGTTCGTTGAGTATTCCTGGGAAATTATATGGGAGGGTATTGATTGTGAGGGTGAAGGCATGTACAGAGCATCAGATTGGGGAAGAGCAGTGTGCTTTCAGAAGTGGTAGAGGATGTGTAGATCAGGTGTTTGCTTTGAAGAATGTATGTGAGAAATAATTTGAAAAGCAAATGGATTTGTATGTAGCATTTATGGATCTGGAGAAGGCATATAATAGAGTTTATAGAAATGCTCTGTGGAAGGTATTAAGAATATATGGTGTGGGAGGCAAGTTGTTAGAAGCAGTGGAAAGTCTTTATCGAGGATGTAAGGTATGTGTACGAGTAGGAAGAGACGAAAATGATTGGCTATCAGTGATTGTCGGTTTGAGGCAGGGTGTGTGATGTCTTCATGGTTGTTTAATTTGTTTATGGATGGGGTTGTTACGGAGGTGAGTGCAAGAGTTTTGGAGAGAGGGGCAAGTATGCAGTTTGTTGTGAATGAGAGGGCTTATCATGCTTTGTCGCTGTCTCCTGCGGTAGCGAGGTAGAGCAAGGAAACAGACGAAAGAATGGCCCAACCCATCCAAATACACATGTATATACATACACGTCCACACACGCACATATTCATACCTATACATTTCAACGTATACATATATATACACACGCAGACATATACCTACATACAAATGTACATAATTCATATTGTTTGCCCTCATTCATTCCCGTCGCCAACCCGCTACACATGAAATGACAACCCCCTCCCTCCGCGTGTGCGCAAGGTAGCACTAGGAAAAGACAACAAAGGCCACATTCCTACACACTCAGTCTCTAGCTGTCATGTATAATGCACCGAAATCACAGATCCCTTTCCACATCCAGGCCCAACAAAACTTTCCATTGCTTACCCCAAACGCTTCAAATGCCCTGGTTCAATCCACTGACACCACATCGACCCCGGTATACCACATCGTTCCAATTCACTCTATTTCTTGCACGCCTTTCACCCTCCAGCATGTTCAGGCCCCGATCACTCAGAATCTTTTTCACTCCATCTTTCCACCTCCAATTCGGTCTCCCACTTCTCCTCGTTCCCTCCACATCTGACACATAAATCCTCTTGTTCAATCTTTCCTCACAGATTCTCTCCATGTGACCAAAACACGCTCTTCGGCTCTCTCAACCACACTCTTTTTATCACCACACATCTCTCTTACCCTTTCATTGCTTATTCGATCAAACCACCTCACACCACATATTTTCCTTAAACATCTCATTTCCAGCACATCCACCCTCCTCCACACAACTCTATCTATAGCCCACGCCTCGCAACCATTTAACATTCTTGGAACCACTATTCCTTCAAACGCCCATTTTTGCTTTCCGAGATAATGTTCTCGACTTCCACACATTTTTCAACGCTTCCAGAACTTTCGCCCCCTCCCCCACCCTATGATTCACTTCCGCTTCCATGGCTCCATCCACTGCCAAATCCACTCCCAGATATCTAAAACACTTTACTTCCTCCACTTTTTCTCCATTCAAACTTACCTCCCAGTTGACTTGTCCTTCAAGCCTACTGTACCTAATAACCTTGTTTTTATACACATTTACTCACAGCTTTCTTCTTTCACACACTACCAAACTCAGTCACCAGCTTCTGCAGTTTCTCAAGCGAATCAGCCACCAGCGCTGTATCATCAGCGAACAACAACTGACTCACTTCCCAAGCTCTCTCATCCACAACACACTTGCCTCTCTTTCTAAAACTCTTGCATTCACCTCCCTAACAACCCCATCCATAAACAAATTAAACAACCATGGAGACATCACGCACCCCTGCCGCAAACCAACATTCACTGAGAACCAATCACTTTCCTTTCTTCCTACACGTACACATGCATCAGATCCTCGATAAAAACTTTTCACTGCTTCTAACAACTTGCCTCCCACACCATATATTCTTAGCACCTTCCGCGGAGCATCTCTATCAACTCTATCATATGCTTTCTCCAGATCCATAAATGCTACATATAAATCCATTTGCTTTTCTAAGTATTTCTCACGTACATTCTTCAAAGCAGACACCTGATTCACACATCCTCTACCACTTCTGAAACCACACTGCTCTTCCCCAATCTGATGCTCTGTACATGCTTTCACCCTCTCAATCAATACCCTCCCATATAGTTTCCCAGGAATACTCAACAAACATATACCTCTGTAATTTGAGCACTCAATTTTATCCCCTTTGCCTTTGTACAGTGGTACTATGCAAGCATTCCGCCAATCCTAAGGCACCTCACCATGAGTCATACATACATTAAATAACCTTACCAACCAGTCAACAATACAGTCACCACCATTTCTAATAAATTCCACTGTAATACCATCCAAACCCACTGCCTTGCCGGCTTTCATCTTCCGCAAAGCTTTTACTACCTCTTCTTTGTTTAGCAAATCATTCTCTCTAACCCTCTCACTTAGCACACCACCTCGACCAAAACACCCTATATCTGCCACTCTATCATCAAACACATTCAACAAACTTTCAAAATACTCACTCCATCCCCTTCTCACATCAACACTACTTGTTATCACCTCCCCATTAGCCCTATTTACAGAAGTTCCCATTTGTTCCCTTGTCTTACGCACTTTATTTACCTCCTTCCAAAACATCTTTTTATTCTCCTTAGAATTTAATGATACTCTCTCACTCCAACTCTCATTTGCCCTCTTTTTCACCTTTTGCACCCTTCTCTTGACCTTCTGCCTCTTTCTTTTATACATCTCCCACTCATTTGCATTATTTCCCTGCAAAAATCGTCCAAATGCCTCAATCTTCTCTTTCACTAATAACCTTACTTCTTCATCCCACCACTCACTACTCTTTCTAATCTGCCCACCTCCCACCCTTCTCATGCCACAATCATCTTTTGCGCAAGCCATCAATGATTCCCTAAATACATTCCATTCCTCCCCCCACTCCCCTTACATCTTTTGTTCTCAACTTTTTCCATTCTTTACTCAGTCTCTTATGGTACTTCCTCACGCAAGTCTCCTTCCCAAGCTCACTTACTCTCACCACTCTCTTCACCCCAACATTCTCTCCTCTTTTCTGAAAACCTCTACAAATCTTCACTTTCGCCGTCACAAGATAATGATCAGACATCCCTCCAGTTGCACCTTTCAGCACATTAACAATCAAAAGTCTCTCTTTCGCGCGCCTATCTATTAACACGTAATCCAATAACGCTCTCTGGCCATCTCTCCTTCTTACATACGTATACTTATGTATATCTCTCTTTTTAAACCCGGTATTCCCAATCACCAATCCTTTTTCACCACACAAATCTACAAGCTCTTCACCATTTCCATTTACAACACTGAACACCCCATATACACAAATTATTCCCTCAACTGCCACATTACTCACCTTTGCATTCAAATCACCCATCACTATAACCCGGTCTCGTACATCAAAAGTACTAACACACTGACTCAGCTGTTCCCTAAACACTTGCCTCTCCTGATCTTTCTTCTCGTGCCCAGGTGCATATGCACCAATAATCACCCATTTTCTCCATCCAGCTTCAGTTTTACCCATATCAATCTAGAGTTTACTTTTTCACACTCATTCACATACTCCCAGCACTCCTGTTTCATGAGTAGTGCTACTACTTCCCTTGCTCTTGTCCTCTCACCAACCCCTGACTTTACTCCCAAGACATTCCCAAACCACTCTTCCCCTTTACCCTTGACCTTCGTTTCACTCAGAGCCAAAACATCCAGGTTCCTTTCCTCAAACATACTACCTATCTCTCCTTTTTTCTCATCTTGGTTACATCCACACACATTTAGACATCCCAGTCTGAGCCTTCGAAGAGTATGAGCACTCACCACGTAACTCCTTCTGTTTCCCCTTTTAGAAAGTTAGAACACAAGGACGGGAGGGTTCGTAGCCCCCCGCTCCCGTCCCATTTAGTCGCCCTCTACGAAACGTGAGGAATGCGTGGGAAGTAGTTTTTCTTCACTATTCCTTATTTATTTATCTATCTATCTATCTATCTATCTATCTATCTATCTATCTATCTATATATATATATATATATATATATATATATATATATATATATATATATATATATATTTTTTTTTTTTTTTTTTTTTTTTGCTTTGTCGCTGTCTCCCGCGTTTGCGAGGTAGCGCAAGGAAACAGACGAAAGAAATGGCCCAACCCCCCCCCCCCATACACATGTATATACATACGTCCACACACGCAAATATACATACCTACACAGCTTTCCATGGTTTACCCCAGACGCTTCACATGCCTTGATTCAATCCACTGACAGCACGTCAACCCCGGTATACCACATCGCTCCAATTCACTCTATTCCTTGCCCTCCTTTCACCCTCCTGCATGTTCAGGCCCCGATCACACAAAATCTTTTTCACTCCATCTTTCCACCTCCAATTTGGTCTCCCTCTTCTCCTCGTTCCCTCCACCTCCGACACATATATTCTCTTGGTCAATCTTTCCTCACTCATTCTCTCCATGTGCCCGAACCATTTCAAAACACCCTCTTCTGCTCTCTCAACCACGCTCTTTTTATTTCCACACATCTCTCTTACCCTTACGTTACTTACTCGATCAAACCACCTCACACCACATATTGTCCTCAAACATCTCATTTCCAGCACATCCATCCTCCTGCGCACAACTCTATCCATAGCCCACGTCTCGCAACCATACAACATTGTTGGAACCACTATTCCTTCAAACATACCCATTTTTGCTTTCCGAGATAATGTTCTCGACTTCCACACATTCTTCAAGGCTCCCAGAATTTTCGCCCCCTCCCCCACCCTATGATCCACTTCCGCTTCCATGGTTCCATCCGCTGCCAGATCCACTCCCAGATATCTAAAACACTTCACTTCCTCCAGTTTTTCTCCATTCAAACTCACCTCCCAATTGACTTGACCCTCAACCCTACTGCACCTAATAACCTTGCTCTTATTCACATTTACTCTTAACTTTCTTCTTTCACACACTTTACCAAACTCAGTCACCAGCTTCTGCAGTTTCTCACATGAATCAGCCACCAGCGCTGTATCATCAGCGAACAACAACTGACTCACTTCCCAAGCTCTCTCATCCCCAACAGACTTCATACTTGCCCCTCTTTCCAAAACTCTTGCATTCACCTCCCTAACAACCCCATCCATAAACAAATTAAACAACCATGGAGACATCACACACCCCTGCCGCAAACCTACATTCACTGAGAACCAATCACTTTCCTCTCTTCCTACACGTACACATGCCTTACATCCTCGATAAAAACTTTTCACTGCTTCTAACAACTTGCCTCCCACACCATATATTCTTAATACCTTCCACAGAGCATCTCTATCAACTCTATCATATGCCTTCTCTAGATCCATAAATGCTACATACAAATCCATTTGCTTTTCTAAGTATTTCTCACATACATTCTTCAAAGCAAACACCTGATCCACACATCCTCTACCACTTCTGAAACCACACTGCTCTTCCCCAATCTGATGCTCTGTACATGCCTTCACCCTCTCAATCAATATCCTCCCATATAATTTACCAGGAATACTCAACAAACTTATACCTCTGTAATTTGAGCACTCACTCTTATCCCCTTTGCCTTTGTACAATGGCACTATGCACGCATTCCGCCAATCCTCAGGCACCTCACCATGAGTCATACATACATTAAATAACCTTACCAACCAGTCAACAATACAGTCACCCCCTTTTTTAATAAATTCCACTGCAATACCATCCAAACCTGCTGCCTTGCCGGCTTTCATCTTCCGCAAAGCTTTTACTACCTCTTCTCTATTTACCAAATCATCTTCCCTAACCCTCTCACTTTGCACACCACCTCGACCAAAACACCCCATATCTGCCACTCTATCATCAAACACATACAACAAACCTTCAAAATACTCACTCCATCTCCTTCTCACATCACCACTACTTGTTATCACCTCCCCATTTGCGCCCTTCACTGAAGTTCCCATTTGCTCCCTTGTCTTACGCACTTTATTTACCTCCTTCCAGAACATCTTTTTATTCTCCCTAAAATTTAATGATACTCTCTCACCCCAACTCTCATTTGCCCTTTTTTTCACCTCTTGCACCTTTCTCTTGACCTCCTGTCTCTTTCTTTTATACATCTCCCACTCAATTTCATTTTTTCCCTGCAACAATGGAAGTAAGGGGAGTGGGGGAGGAATGGGATGTATTTAGGGAATCAGTGATGGATTGCGCAAAAGATGCTTGTGGCATGAGAAGAGTGGGAGGTGGGTTGATTGGAAAGGGTAGTGAGTGGTGGGATGAAGAAGTAAGAGTATTAGTGAAAGAGAAGAGAGAGGCATTTGGACGATTTTTGCAGGGAAAAAATGAAATTGAGTGGGAGATGTATAAAAGAAAGAGACAGGAGGTCAAGAGAAAGGTGCAAGAGGTGAAAAAAAGGGCAAATGAGAGTTGGGGTGAGAGAGTATTATTAAATTTTAGGGAGAATAAAAAGATGTTCTGGAAGGAGGTAAATAAAGTGCGTAAGACAAGGGAGCAAATGGGAACTTCAGTGAAGGGCGCAAATGGGGAGGTGATAACAAGTAGTGGTGATGTGAGAAGGAGATGGAGTGAGTATTTCGAAGGTTTGTTGAATGTGTTTGATGATAGAGTGGCAGATATAGGGTGTTTTGGTCGAGGTGGTGTGCAAAGTGAGAGGGTTAGGGAAAATGATTTGGTAAACAGAGAAGAGGTAGTGAAAGCTTTGCGGAAGATGAAAGCCGGCAAGGCAGCAGGTTTGGATGGTATTGCAGTGGAATTTATTAAAAAAGGGGGTGACTGTATTGTTGACTGGTTGGTAAGGTTATTTAATGTATGTATGACTCATGGTGAGGTGCCTGAGGATTGGCGGAATGCGTGCATAGTGCCATTGTACAAAGGCAAAGGGGATAAGAGTGAGTGCTCAAATTACAGAGGTATAAGTTTGTTGAGTATTCCTGGTAAATTATATGGGAGGGTATTGATTGAGAGGGTGAAGGCATGTACAGAGCATCAGATTGGGGAAGAGCAGTGTGGTTTCAGAAGTGGTAGAGGATGTGTGGATCAGGTGTTTGCTTTGAAGAATGTATGTGAGAAATACTTAGAAAAGCAAATGGATTTGTATGTAGCATTTATGGATCTGGAGAAGGCATATGATAGAGTTGATAGAGATGCTCTGTGGAAGGTATTAAGAATATATGGTGTGGGAGGAAAGTTGTTAGAAGCAGTGAAAAGTTTTTATCGAGGATGTAAGGCATGTGTACGTGTAGGAAGAGAGGAAAGTGATTGGTTCTCAGTGAATGTAGGTTTGCGGCAGGGGTGTGTGATGTCTCCATGGTTGTTTAATTTGTTTATGGATGGGGTTGTTAGGGAGGTAAATGCAAGAGTTTTGGAAAGAGGGGCAAGTATGAAGTCTGTTGGGGATGAGAGAGCTTGGGAAGTGAGTCAGTTGTTGTTCGCTGATGACACAGCGCTGGTGGCTGATTCATGTGAGAAACTGCAGAAGCTGGTGACTGAGTTTGGTAAAGTGTGTGGAAGAAGAAAGTTAAGAGTAAATGTGAATAAGAGCAAGGTTATTAGGTACAGTAGGGTTGAGGGTCAAGTCAATTGGGAGGTGAGTTTGAATGGAGAAAAACTGGAGGAAGTGAAGTGTTTTAGATATCTGGGAGTGGATCTGGCAGCGGATGGAACCATGGAAGCGGAAGTGGATCATAGGGTGGGGGAGGGGGCGAAAATTCTGGGAGCCTTGAAGAATGTGTGGAAGTCGAGAACATTATCTCGGAAAGCAAAAATGGGTATGTTTGAAGGAATAGTGGTTCCAACAATGTTGTATGGTTGCGAGGCGTGGGCTATGGATAGAGTTGTGCGCAGGAGGATGAATGTGCTGGAAATGAGATGTTTGAGGACAATGTGTGGTGTGAGGTGGTTTGATCGAGTGAGTAACGTAAGGGTAAGAGAGATGTGTGGAAATAAAAAGAGCGTGGTTGAGAGAGCAGAAGAGGGTGTTTTGAAGTGGTTTGGGCACATGGAGAGGATGAGTGAGGAAAGATTGACCAAGAGGATATATGTGTCGGAGGTGGAGGGAACAAGGAGAAGAGGGAGACCAAATTGGAGGTGGAAAGATGGAGTGAAAAAGATTTTTTGTGATCGGGGCCTGAACATGCAGGAGGGTGAAAGGAGGGCAAGGAATAGAGTGAATTGGAGCGATGTGGTATACCGGGGCTGACGTGCTGTCAGTGGATTGAATCAAGGCATGTGAAGCGTCTGGGGTAAACCATGGAAAGCTGTGTAGGTATGTATATTTGCGTGTGTGGACGTAAGTATATACATGTGTATGGGGGGGGGGTTGGGCCATTTCTTTCGTCTGTTTCCTTGCGCTACCTCGCAAACGCGGGAGACAGCGACAAAGTATAAAAAAAAAGAAAAAAAAAAAAAAAAATATATATATATATATATATATATATATATATATATATATATATATATATATATATATATATATATATACATACATACATACATACATACATTTTTTTTTTTATTCTTACTATTCGCCATTTCCCGCAATAGCGAGGTAGCGTTAAGAACAGAGGACTGGGCCTTTGAGGGAATATATATATATATATATATATATATATATATATATATATATATATATATATATATATATATATATATATATATATATCACTAGTCTGTGATGATAGTTATGAAGGTGAAATCGCACTTCAGAAGTTTATATTTTATTTAAAATGTGTTATGCCACACGCATAGAAAAATCAGGTTAAATAATTGAAATAAAGTGCGATTTCATTATATATATATATTTTTTTTTTTTTTTTTTTTTTTATACTTTGTCGCTGTCTCCCGCGTTTGCGAGGTAGCGCAAGGAAACATATATATATATATATATATATATATATATATATATATATATATATATATATATATATATATATATATATATATATATATATATTCTTTCTTTTTCTTTCATACTATTCGCCATTTCCCGCCTTAGCCAGGTATCGTTAAGAACAGAGGACTAGGCCTTTGAGGGAATATCCTCACCTGGCCCCCTTCTCTGTTCCTTCTTTTGGATATATATATATATATATATATATATATATATATATATATATATATATATATATATATATATATATATATATATATACTATTTGCCATTTCCCGCGTTAGCGAGGTAGCGTTAAGAACAGAGAACTGGGCCTTAGAGGGAATATCCTCACCTGACCCCCTTCTCTGTTCCTTCTTTTGGAAAAATTAAACAAAAAACAAGAAAGGGGAGGATTTCCAGCCACCCGCTCCCTCCCCTTTTAGTCGCCTTCTACGACACGCAGGGAATACGTGGGAAGTATTCTTTCTCCCCTATCCCCAGGGATATATTTATATATATAAATATGCTCTCCCTGGGGAGAGGGGAGAAAGAATACTTCCCACGCATCACGTTGTCATAGAAGGCGACTGAAGGGAACAGGGGTTAGAAACCCTCCCCTCCTTGTATTTTAACTTTCTAAAACGGGAAACAGGAGTCACGCTGGGAGTGCTTATCCTCCTCGAAGGCTCAGATTGGGGTGTCTAAATGTGTGTGGATGTAACCAAAATCAGGAAAAATAAAGGAGAGATAGGTAGTATATTTGAGGAAAGAAACCTGGATGTTTTGGCTCCGAGTGAAACGAAGCTCAAGGGTAAAGGGGAAGAGTGGTTTGCGAATGTTTTGGGAGTAAAGTCTGGGGTTGGTGAGAGGACAAGAGCACTACTCCTGAAACAGGAGTGGTGGGAGTATGTGATAGAGTGTAAGAAAGTAAACTCTAGATTGATATGGGTAAAACTGAAAGTGGATGGAGAGAGATGGGTGATTATTGGTGCATATGCACCTGGGCATGAGAAGAAAGATCAAGAGAGGCAAGTGTTTTGGGAGCAGCTGAGTGAGTGTGTTAGTGGTTTTGATGTACAAGACCGGGTTATAGTGATGGGTGATTCGAATGCAGAGGTGAGTAATGTGGCAGTTGAGGGTATAATTGGTGTACATGGGATGTTCAGCGTTGTAGATGGAAATGGTGAAGAGCTTGTAGATTTGTGTGCTGAAAAAGGACTGGTGATTGGGAATACCTGGTTTAAAATGAGAGATATACATAAGTGTATGTATGTAAGTAGAAGAGATGGCCAGAGAGCGTTATTGGATTACGTGTTAATTGAGAGGCGCGTGAAAGAGACTTTTGCATGTTAATGTGCTGAGAGGTGCAAGTGCAGGGATGTCTGATCATAATCTTCTGGAGGCGAAGGTGAAGATTTGTAGAAGATTTGAAATGTATATGTGTGTATATGTGCGTGTGTGGATGTGTATGTATATAGATGTGTATGTGGGTGGGTTGGGCCTTTCTTTCGTCTGTTTCCTTGCGCTACCGCGTTAACGCGGGAGACAGCGACAAAGTATAATATATATATATATATATATATATATATATATATATATATATATTCTTTCATACTATTCGCCATTTCCCGCATTAGCGAGGTAGCGTTTAGAACAGAGGACTGGGCCTTTGAGGGAATATCCTCAACTGACCCCCTTCTTTGTTCCTTCTTTTGGAAAACTAAAAAAAAAAAAAATGAGAGGGGAACATTTCCAGTCCCCGCTCCCTTCCCTTTTAGTCGCCTTCTATGACACGCAGGGAATACGTGGGAAGTATTCTTTCTCCCCTATCCCTAGGGATAATATATATATGTGTGTGTGTGTGTATATATATATATATATATATATATATATATATATATATATATATATATATATATATATATATATATATATATATTTTTTTTTTTTTCATACTATTCGCCATTTCCCGCGATAGCGAGGTAGCGTTAAGAACAGAGGACTGGGCCTTTGAGGGAATATCCTCACCTGGCCCCCTTCTCTGTTCCTTCTTTTGGAAAATTAAAAAAAAAAACGAGAGGGGAGGATTTCCAGCCCCCCGCTCCCTTCCCTTTTAGTCGCCTTCTACGACACGCAGGGAATACGTGGGAAGTATTCTTTCTCCCCTATCCCCAGGGATAATATATATATATATATATATATATATATATATATATATATATATATATATATATATATATATGGATCTGAAGAAGACATGTGATAAGAGTTGAAAGAGATGCTCTGTGGGAGGTATTAAGAATATATGGTGTGGGAGGTAAGTTCCTAGAAGCAGTGAAAAGTATTTATCGAGGATGTAAGGTAAGTGTACGAGTTGGAAGAGAGGAAAGTGATTGGTTCTCAGTGAATGTCGGATTGCGGCAGGGGTGTGTGATGTCTCCATGGTTGTTTAATTTGTTTATTGATGGGGTTGTTAGGGAGGTGCATGCAAGAGTTTTGGAGAGAGGGGCAAGTATGCGGTCTGTTGTGAATGAGAGAGCTTGGGAAGTGAGTCAGTTGTTGTTCGCTGATGATACAACGCTGGTGGCTGATTCGGGTGAGAAACTGCAGAAGTTGGTGACTGAGTTTGGTAAAGTGTGTGAAAGAAGAAAGTTGAGAGCAAATGTCAATAAGAGCAAGGTTATTAGGTACAGTAGGGTTGAGGGACAAGTCAACTGGGAGGTAGGTTTGAATGGAGAAAAACTGGAGGAAGTAAAGTGTTTTAGATATCTGGGAGTGGATTTGGCAGCAGATGGAACCATGGAAGATGAAGTGAGTCATATGGTGGGGGAGGGGGCGAAATTTCTGGGAGCGTTAAAAAATATGTGGAAGGCGAGAACGTTATCTCGGAAAGCAAAAATGGGTATGTTTGAAGGAATAGTGGTTCCAACAATGTTATATTGTTGCGAGGCATGGGCTATAGATAGAGCTGTGCGGAGGAGGGTGGATGTGTTGGAAATGAGATGTTTGAGGTGATTTGATCGAGTAAGTAATGAAAGGGTAAGAGAGATGTATGGTAATAAAAAGAGTGTAGTTGAGAGAGCAGAAGAGGATGTTTTGAAATGGTTTGGTCACATGGAGAGAATGAGTGAGGAAGGATTGACAAAGAGGATATATGTGTCAGAGGTGCAGGGAATGAGGAGAAATGGGAGACCAAATTGGAGGTGGAAAGATGGAGTGAAAAAGATTTTGAGTGATCGGGGCCTGAACATGCAGGAGGGTGAAAGGCATGCAAGGAATAGAGTGAATTGGAACGATGTGGTATACCGGGGTTGACTTTCTGTCAATGGATTGAACCAGGGCATGTGAAGCATCTGGGGTAAACCATGGAAAGTTTTGTGGGGAGTGGATGTGGAAAGGGAGCTGTGGTTTCGGTGCATTATACATGACAGCTAGAGACTGAGTGTGAACGAATGTAGCCCTTGTTGTCTTTTCCTAGTGCTACCTCATGCACATGCGGGGGAGGGGGTTGTCATTTCATGTGTGGCGGGGTGACGACAGGAATAAATAGGGGCAGACAGTATGAATTATGTAGATATGTATATATATATGTCTGTGTGTATATATATATGTATACATTGAGATGTATAGGTATGTATATGTGCGTGTGTGGACGTATATGTATATACATGTGTATGTGGGTGGGTTGGGCCATTCTATCGTATGTTTCCTTGCGCTACCTCGCTAACTCGGGAGACAGCGACAAAGTATAAGAAAAAAAAAAGAATATATATATATATATATATATATATATATATATATATATATTTATATATATATATATATATATATATATATATATATATATATATATATATATATATATATATATATATATATATATATTTATATATATATATATATATATATATATATATATATATATATATATATATATATATATATATATATATTAATATATATATATTCTTTTCTTTCTTTCAAACTATTCGCCATTTCCCGCGTTAGGAAGGTAGCGTTAAGAAAAGAGGACTGGGCCTATGAGGAAATATATATATATATATATATATATATATATATATATATATATATATATATATATATATATATATATATATATATATATATAGGGAAAATGATTTGGTAAACAGAGAAGAGGTAGTAAAAGCTTTGCGGAAGATGAAAGCCGGCAAGGCAGCAGGTTTGGATGGTACTGCAGTGGAATTTATTAAAAAAGGGGGTGACTGTATTATTGACTGGTTGGCAAGGTTATTTAATGTATGTATGACTCATGGTGAGGTGCCTGAGGATTGGCGGAATGCGTGCATAGTGCCATTGTACAAAGGCAAAGGGGATAAGAGTGAGTGCTCAAATTACAGAGGTATAAGTTTGTTGAGTATTCCTGGTAAATTATATAGGAGGGTATTGATTGAGAGGGTGAAGGCATGTACAGAGCATCAGATTGGGGAAGAGCAGTGTGGTTTCAGAAGTGGTAGAGGATGTGTGGATCAGGTGTTTGCTTTGAAGAATGTATGTGAGAAATACTTAGAAAAGCACATGGATTTGTATGTAGCATTTATGGATCTGGAGAAGGCATATGATAGAGTTGATAGAGATGCTCTGTGGAAGGTATTAAGAATATATGGTGTGTGAGGCAAGTTGTTAGAAGCAGTGAAAAGATTTTATCGAGGATGTAAGGCATGTGTACGTGTAGGAAGAGAGGAAAGTGATTGGTTCTCAGTGAATGTAGGTTTGCGGCAGGGGTGTGTGATGTCTCCATGGTTGTTTAATTTGTTTATGGATGGGGTTGTTAGGGAGGTGAATGCAAGAGTTTTGGAAAGAGGGGCAAGGATGAAGTCTGTTGGGGATGAGAGAGCTTGGGAAGTGAGTCAGTTGTTGTTCGCTGATGATACAGCGCTGGTGGCTGATTCATGTGAGAAACTGCAGAAGCTGGTGACTGAGTTTGGTAAAGTGTGTGAAAGAAGAAAGTTAAGAGTAAATGTGAATAAGAGCAAGGTTATTAGGTACAGTAGGGTTGAGGGTCAAGTCAATTGGGAGGTAAGTTTGAATGGAGAAAAACTGGAGGAAGTAAAATGTTTTAGATATCTGGGAATGGATCTGGCAGCGGATGGAACCATGGAAGCGGAAGTGGATCATAGGGTGGGGGAGGGGGCGAAAATTCTGGGAGCCTTGAAGAATGTGTGGAAGTCGAGAACATTATCTCGGAAAGCAAAAATGGGTATGTTTGAAGGAATAGTGGTTCCAACAATGTTGTATGGTTGCGAGGCGTGGGCTATGGATAGAGTTGTGTGCAGGAGGATGGATGTGCTGGAAATGAGATGTTTGAGGACAGTGTGTGGTGTGAGGTGGTTTGATCGAGTAAGTAACGTAAGGGTAAGAGAGATGTGTGGAAATAAAAAGAGCGTGGTTGAGAGAGCAGAAGAGGGTGTTTTGAAATGGTTTGGGCACATGGAGAGAATGAGTGAGGAAAGATTGACCAAGAGGATATATGTGTCGGAGGTGGAGGGAACGAGAAGTGGGAGACCAAATTGGAGGTGGAAAGATGGAGTGAAAAAGATTTTGTGTGATTGGGGCCTGAACATGCAGGAGGGTGAAAGGAGGGCAAGGAATAGAGTGAATTGGATCGATGTGGTATACCGGGGTTGACGTGCTGTCAGTGGATTGAATCAAGGCATGTGAAGCGTCTGGGGTAAACCATGGAAAGCTGTGTAGGTATGTATATTTGCGTGTGTGGACGTATGTATATACATGTGTATGGGGGTGGGTTGGGCCATTTCTTTCGTCTGTTTCCTTGCGCTACCTCGCAAACGCGGGAGACAGCGACAAAGCAAAAAAAAAAAAAAAAAAAAAAAATATATATATATATATATATATATATATACATATATATATATATATATATATATATATATATATATATATATATATATATATATATATATATATATATATATATATATATCCATTTGCTTTTCTAAGTATTTCTCACATACATTCTTCAAAGCAAACACCTGATCCACGCATCCTCTACCACTTCTGAAACCACACTGCTCTTCCCCAATCTGATGCTCTGTACATGCCTTCACCCTCTCAATCAATACCCTCCCATATAATTTACCAGGAATACTCAACAAACTTATACCTCTGTAATTGTAGCATTTATGGATCTGGAGAAGGCATATGATAGAGTTGATAGAGATGCTCTGTGCAAGGTATTAAGAATATATGCTGTGGGAGGCAAGTTGTTAGAAGCAGTGAAAAGTTTTTATCGAGGATGTAAGGCATGTGTACGTGTAGGAAGAGAGGAAAGTGATTGGTTCTCAGTGAATGTAGGTTTGCGGCAGGGGTGTGTGATGTCTCCATGGTTGTTTAATTTGTTTATGGATGGGGTTGTTAGGGAGGTAAATGCAAGAGTTTTGGATAGAGGGGCAAGTATGAAGTCTGTTGGGGATGAGAGAGCTTGGGAAGTGAGTCAGTTGTTGTTCGCTGATGATACAGCGCTGGTGGCTGATTCATGTGAGAAACTGCAGAAGCTGGTGACTGAGTTTGGTAAAGTGTGTGGAAGAAGAAAGTTAAGAGTAAATGTGAATAAGAGCAAGGTTATTAGGTACAGTAGGGTTGAGGGTCAAGTCAATTGGGAGGTGAGTTTGAATGGAGAAAAACTGGAGGAAGTGAAGTGTTTTAGATATCTGGGAGTGGATCTGGCAGTGGATGGAACCATGGAAGCGGAAGTGGATCTTAGGGTGGGGAGGGGGCGAAAATTCTGGGGGCCTTGAAGAATGTGTGGAAGTCGAGAACATTATCTCGGAAAGCAAAAATGGGTATGTTTGAAGGAATAGTGGTTCCAACAATGTTGTATGGTTGCGCGGCGTGGGCTATGGATAGAGTTGTGCGCAGGAGGATGGATGTGCTGGAAATGAGATGTTTGAGGACAATGTGTGGTGTGAGGTGGTTTGATCGAGTGAGTAACGTAAGGGTAAGAGAGATGTGTGGAAATAAAAAGAGCGTGGTTGAGAGAGCAGAAGAGGGTGTTTTGAAGTGGTTTGGGCACATGGAGAGAATGAGTGAGGAAAGATTGACCAAGAGGATATATGTGTCGGAGGTGGAGGGAACGAGGAGAAGAGGGAGACCAAATTGGAGGTGGAAAGATGGAGTGAAAAAGATTTTGTGTGATCGGGGCCTGAACATGCAGGAGGGTGAAAGGAGGGCAAGGAATAGAGTGAATTGGAGCGATGTGGTATACCGGGGTTGACGTGTTGTCAGTGGATTGAATCAAGGCATGTGAAGCGTCTGGGGTAAACCATGGAAAGCTGTGTAGGTATGTATATTTGCGTGTGTGGACTTATGTATATACATGTGTATGGGGGGGGGTTGGGCCATTTCTTTCGTCTGTTTCCTTGCGCTACCTCGCAAACGCGGGAGACAGCGACAAAGTATTATAAAATAAATATATATATATATATATATATATATATATATATATATATATATATATATATATATATATATATATATCTTGGATGAGTTTGTTGATATGAAAGGAGAAATAAGAAAGACCGGTACTGGATGGAAGAGTCGTTGTGTCTCCAAATTGAACAGTGAAGGAAGGATTAAGGATCAACATAGTCCTCTCGTCCGTGACTTATGCTGCTAGAATGTGGACCTGGAATGAATCACAGAGGTCAAGAATCCAAGCTATGGAAGTGAGTTATTTAAGAAAAGCATATGGTATGACGATTGAATGATGAAAGAAAGGAAGTTGTGTATGAGCTTGGATATGGCAGGGAATGGAAAGGGTATGATTAGAGGGTGTGGTAGAGTGGGTGAACCATAATACTTTGAGGTGGATTTGGCATGTGGAAAGTAGGCAAGTTGAGTGTTTGATAGTACGATTAAAGATGTAAGATTAAAAGTGTGAGAGGAAGACCACCTGTAATATGGAGAAATAGAGTGGAAGAGTACTGGAGTCAGAGAACAGAGTAATGTTGGAAGGATGCGTGGAAATGGCTTATGTAAGGATGGGGATAAGTGGAAACTTTTGCTGTGGCCATCTCCTTGATGAGAGTTCCCTGAGGTAAAGGGCATCAGAGATAGGGATAAATAGATGAATTGATAAATATTTCCTTATCCATTTAGCTGAAAGTTACTCCCATATTTGCCTGTAGGCAGTTTGTATATGTGTATGTGGCTACCAATATGTAATTAGTAGTCTGTACAGTATGGGGAGAGAGTTTTACTCATGCAGCCCTACAATTTCTGTATGCTGTTTGCATGTACCATGGTCTCATTCATTATTACATTCATCCACCACTTACATAATCTAAAAGTACTTCTTCACATATTTTTAAACAAGTTTCTTGCTTGATTTGTAGTTATGTCCTTTGGTTATTCTCTCCCATCTCTTTGGGATGTTTTCTTTGTTTTTAAATCTTAAGGTTATGATCAGTTTATTCCATATTTTTCTCTCTTCTGTAGGCATATTAAGGCCTTTGGCCAGGTTCTGTAACTCATCTCTTTGAATTCTGATATCTTTGTTGCTCTTATTTTGACCTCTGTTATCTCTCTCTATGTACATGTGTGTGTGTGTGTGTGTGTGTGTGTGTGTGTGTGTGTGTGTGTGTGTGTGTGTGTGTGTGTGTGTTGTAATGATAATAATTAATGGTTTTTAAACAAAACTGCAGCCAAAGGATGAAATATTTAAGAGTGAATGTGTGTTTGGTGTTTATGTATATATATATATATATATATATATATATATATATATATATATATATATATATAAATATATGGGGGTGACTGTATTGTTGACTGGTTGGTAAGGTTATTTAATGTATGTATGACTCATGGTGAGGTGCCTGAGGATTGGCGGAATGCTTGCATAGTGCCATTGTACAAAGGCAAAGGGGATAAGAGTGAGTGCTCAAATTACAGAGGTATAAGTTTGTTGAGTATTCCTGGTAAATTATATGGGAGGGTATTGATTGAGAGGGTGAAGGCATGTACAGAGCATCAGATTGGGGAAGAGCAGTGTGGTTTCAGAAGTGGTAGAGGATGTGTGGATCAGGTGTTTGCTTTGAAGAATGTATGTGAGAAATACTTAGAAAAGCAAATGGATTTGTATGTAGCATTCATGGATCTGGAGAAGACATATGATAGAGTTGATAGAGATGCTCTGTGGAAGGTATTAAGAATATATGGTGTGGGAGGCAAGTTGTTAGAAGCAGTGAAAAGTTTTTATCAAGGATGTAAGGCATGTGTACGTGTAGGAAGAGAGGAAAGTGATTGGTTCTCAGTGAATGTAGGTTTGCGGCAGGGGTGTGTGATGTCTCCATGGTTGTTTAATTTGTTTATGGATGGGGTTATTAGGGAGGTGAATGCAAGAGTTTTGGAAAGAGGGGCAAGTATGAAGTCTGTTGTGGGTGAGAGAGCTTGGGAAGTGAGTCAGTTGTTGTTCGCTGATGATACAGCACTGGTGGCTGATTCATGTGAGAAACTGCAGAAGCTGGTGACTGAGTTTGGTAAAGTGTGTGAAAGAAGAAAGTTAAGAGTAAATGTGAATAACAGCAAGGTTATTAGGTACAGTAGGGTTGAGGGTCAAGTCTATTGGGAGGTAAGTTTGAATGGAGAAAAACTGGAGGAAGTAAAGTGTTTTAGATATCTGGGAGTGGATCTGGCAGCGGATGGAACCATGGAAGCGGAAGTGAATCATAGGGTGCGGGAGGGGGCGAAAATCCTGGGAGCCTTGAAGAATGTGTGGAAGTCGAGAACATTATCTCGGAAAGCAAAAATGGGTATGCTTGAAGGAATAGTGGTTCCAACAATGTTGTATGGTTGCGCGGCGTGGGCTATGGATAGAGTTGTGCGCGGGAGGGTGGATGTGCTGGAAATGAGATGTTTGAGGACAATGTGTGGTGTGAGGTGGTTTGATCGAGGAAGTAATGTAAGGGTAAGAGAGATGTGTGGAAATAAAAAGAGCGTGGTTGAGAGAGCAGAAGAGGGTGTTTTGAAATGGTTTGGGCACATGGAGAGAATGAGTGAGGAAAGATTGACCAAGAGGATATATGTGTCGGAGGTGGAGGGAACGAGGAGAAGTGGGAGACCAAATTGGAGGTGGAAAGATGGAGTGAAAAAGATTTTGTGTGATCGGGGCCTTAACATGCAGGAGGGTGAAAGGAGGGCAAGATATAGAGTGAATTGGATCGATGTGGTATACCGGGGTTGACATGCTGTCAGTGGATTGAATCAGGGCATGTGAAGCGTCTGGGGTAAACCATGGAAAGTTGTGTGGGGCCTGGATGTGGAAAGGGAGCTGTGATTTCGGGCATTATTGCATGACAGCTAGAGACTGAGTGTGAACGAATGGGGCCTTTTTTTGTGTGTGAATTGTGTGCATGGGTATATATGTACGTGTCTGTGTGTGTATATATATGTGTACATTGAGATGTATAGGTATGTATATTTGCGTGTGTGGACGTGTATGTATATATATTGTGTATGGGGGTGGGTTGGGTCATTTCTTTCGTCTGTTTCCTTGCGCTACCTCGCAAACGCGGGAGACAGTGACAAAGCAAAATAAAAATAAATAAATGAATGAATATATATATATATATATATATATATATATATATATATATATATATATATATATATATATATATATATATATATATATATATATATGCTTTGAAGAATGTATGTGAGAAATACTTAGAAAAGCAAATGGATTTGTATGTAGCATTTATGGATCTGGAGAAGGCATATGATAGAGTTGATAGAGATGCTCTGTGGAAGGTATTAAGAATATATGGTGTGGGAGGAAAGTTGTTAGAAGCAGTGAAAAGTTTTTATCAAGGATGTAAGGCATGTGTACGTGTAGGAAGAGAGGAAAGTGATTGGTTCTCAGTGAATGTAGGTTTGCGGCAGGGGTGTGTGATGTCTCCATGGTTGTTTAATTTGTTTATGGATGGGGTTGTTAGGGAGGTGAATGCACGAGTTTTGGAAAGAGGGGCAAGTATGAAGTCTGTTGTGGATGAGAGAGCTTGGGAAATGAGTCAGTTGTTGTTCGCTGATGATACAGCGCTGGTGGCTGATTCATGTGAGAAACTGCAGAAGCTGGTGACTGAGTTTGGTAAAGTGTGTGAAAGAGGAAAGTTAAGAGTAAATGTGAATAAGAGCAAGGTTATTAGGTACAGTAGGGTTGAGGGTCAAGTCAATTGGGAGGTGAGTTTGAATGGAGAAAAACTGGAGAAAGTGAAGTGTTTTAGATATCTGGGAGTGGATCTGGCAGCGGATGGAACCATGGAAGCGGAAGTGGATCATAGGGTGGGGGAGGGGGCGAAAATCCTGGGAGCCTTGAAGAATGTGTGGAAGTCGAGAACATTATCTCGGAAAGCAAAAATGGGTATGTTTGAAGGAATAGTGGTTCCAACAATGTTGTATGGTTGCGAGGCGTGGGCTATGGATAAAGTTGTGTGCAGGAGGGTGGATGTGCTGGAAATGAGATGTTTGAGGACAATGTGTGGTGTGAGGTGGTTTGATCGAGTAAGTAATGTAAGTGTAAGAGAGATGTGTGGAAATAAAAAGAGCGTGGTTGAGAGAGCAAAGAGGGTGTTTTGAAATGGTTTGGGCACATGGAGAGAATGAGTGAGGAAAGATTGACCAAGAGGATATATGTGTCGGAGGTGGAGGGAACGAGGAGAGGTGGGAGACCAAATTGGAGGTGGAAAGATGGAGTGAAAAAGATTTTGTGTGATCGGGGCCTGAACATGCAGGAGGGTGAAAGGAGGGCAAGGAATAGAGTGAATTGGATCGATGTGGTATACCGGGGTTGATGTGCTGTCAGTGGATTGAATCAGGGCATGTGAAGCGGCTGGGATAAACCATGGAAAGTTGTGTGGGGCCTGGATGTGGAAAGGGAGCTGTGGTTTCGGGCATTATTGCATGACAGCTAGAGACTGAGTGTGAACGAATGGGGCCTTTGTTGTCTTTTCCTAGTGCTACCTCGCACACATGAAGGGGGAGGGGGATGGTATTCCATGTGTGGCGAGGTGGCGATGGGAATGAATAAAGGCAGACAATGTGAATTGTGTGCATGGGTATATATGTATATGTCTGTGTGTGTATATATATGTGTACATTGAGATGTATAGGTATGTATATTTGCGTGTGTGGACGTGTATGTATATACATTGTGCATGGGGGTGGGTTGGGCCATTTCTTTCGTCTGTTTCCTTGCGCTACCTCGCAAACGCGGGAGACAGCGACAAAGCAAAATAAAAAATAAATAATATGTATATATATATATATATATATATATATATATATATATATATATATATATATATATAGTAGGGTTGAGGGTCAAGTCAACTGGGAGGTAAGTTTGAATGGAGAAAAACTGGAGGAAGTAAAGTGTTTTAGATATCTGGGAGTGGATCTGGCAGCGGATGGAACCATGGAAGCGGATCATAGGGTGGGGGAGGGGGCGAAAATCCTGGGAGCCTTGAAGAATGTGTGGAAGTCGAGAACATTATCTCGGAAAGCAAAAATGGGTATGTTTGAAGGAATAGTGGTTCCAACAATGTTGTATGGTTGCGAGGCGTGGGCTATGGATAGAGTTGTGCGCAGGAGGATGGATGTGCTGGAAATGAGATGTTTGAGGACAATGTGTGGTGTGAGGTGGCTTGATCGAGTAAGTAACGTAAGGGTAAGAGAGATGTGTGGAAATAAAAAGATAGTGGTTGAGAGAGCAGAAGAGGGTGTTTTGAAATGGTTTGGGCACATGGAGAGAATGAGTGAGGAAAGATTCACCAAGAGGATATATGTGTCGGAGGTGGAGGGAACGAGGAGAAGTGGGAGACCAAATTGGAGGTGGAAAGATGGAGTGAAAAAGATTTTGTGTGATCGGGGCCTGAACATGCAGGAGGGCGAAAGGAGGGCAAGGAATAGAGTGAATTGGATCGATGTGGTATACCGGGGTTGACGTGCTGTCAGTGTTTTGAATCAGGGCATGTGAAGCGTCTGGGGTAAACCATGGAAAGCTGTGTAGGTATGTATATTTGCATGTGTGGACATATGTATATACATGTGTATGGGGGTGGGTTGGGCCATTTCTTTCGTCTGTTTCCTTGTATATATCCCTGGGGATAGGGGAAAAAGAATACTTCCCATGTATTCCCTGCATGTCGTAGAAGGCGACTAAAAGGGAAGGGAGCGGGGGGCTGGAAATCCTCCCCTCTCTCTCTCTCTTTTTTTCTAAAGAAGGAACAGAGAAGGAGGCCAGGTGAGGATATTCCCTCAAAGATTCAGTCCTCTGTTCCTAACGCTACCTTGCTGATGCGGGGAATGGCGAATAGTATGAAAGACAGAAAAGAATATATATATATATATATATATATATATATATATATATATACGAATAAACTGCATATGAACACGCCCCTTCATAGAACATACAAACCTCCAACAGCCAGGATCGAACCTGGGACCCTGTGCAAGAGGCAAGCATGCTAACCGCTAGGCTATGGGACTGTACAGTCCCATAGCCTAGCGGTTACATGCCTGCCTCTTGCACAGGGGTCCCAGGTTCGATCCTGGCTGTTGGAGGTTTGTATGATATATATATATATATATATATATATTTTTTTTTATTATTATACTTTGTCGCTGTCTCCCGCGTTTGCGAGGTAGCGCAAGGAAACAGACGAAAGAAATGGCCCCCACCCCCCATACACATGTATATACATACGTCCACACACGCAAATATACATACCTACACAGCTTTCCATGGTTTACCCCAGACGCTTCACATGCCTTGATCCAATCCACTGACATCACGTCAACCCCGGTATACCACATCGCTCCAATTCACTCTATTCCTTGCCCTCCTTTCACCCTCCTGCATGTTCAGGCCCCGATCACACAAAATCTTTTTCACTCCATCTTTCCACCTCCAATTTGGTCTCCCTCTTCTCCTCGTTCCCTCCACCTCCGACACATATATCCTCTTGGTCAATCTTTCCTCACTCATTCTCTCCATGTGCCCAAACAACTTCAAAACACCCTCTTCTGCTCTCTCAACCACGCTCTTTTTATTTCCACACATCTCTCTTACCCTTACGTTACTCACTCGATCAAACCACCTCACACCACTCATTGTCCTCAAACATCTCATTTCCAGCACATCCATCCTCCTGCGCACAACTCTATCCATAGCCCACGCCTCGCAACCATACAACATTGTTGGAACCACTATTCCTTCAAACATACCCATTTTTGCTTTCCGAGATAATGTTCTCGACTTCCACACATTCTTCAAGGCTCCCAGAATTTTCGCCCCCTCCCCCACCCTATGATCCACTTCCGCTTCCATGGTTCCATCCACTGCCAGATCCATTCCCAGATATCTGAAACACTTCACTTCCTCCAGTTTTTCTCCATTCAAACTCACCTCCCAATTGACTTGACCCTCAACCCTACTGTACCTAATAACCTTGCTCTTATTCACATTTACTCTTAACTTTCTTCTTCCACACACTTTACCAAACTCAGTCACCAGCTTCTGCAGTTTCACACATGAATCAGCCACCAGCGCTGTATCATCAGCGAACAACAACTGACTCACTTCCCAAGCTCTCTCATCCCCAACAGACTTCATACTTGCCCCTCTTTCCAAAACTCTTGCATTTACCTCCCTAACAACCCCATCCATAAACAAATTAAACAACCATGGAGACATCACACACCCCTGCCGCAAACCTACATTCACTGAGAACCAATCACTTTCCTCTCTTCCTACACGTACACATGCCTTACATCCTCGATAAAAACTTTTCACTGCTTCTAACAACTTTCCTCCCACACCATATACTCTTAATACCTTCCACAGAGCATCTCTATCAACTCTATCATATGCCTTCTCCAGATCCATAAATGCTACATACAAATCCATTTGCTTTTCTAAGTATTTCTCACATACATTCTTCAAAGCAAACACCTGATCCACACATCCTCTACCACTTCTGAAACCACACTGCTCTTCCCCAATCTGATGCTCTGTACATGCCTTCACCCTCTCAATCAATACCCTCCCATATAATTTACCAGGAATACTCAACAAACTTATACCTCTGTAATTTGAGCACTCACTCTTATCCCCTTTGCCTTTGTACAATGGCACTATGCACGCATTCCGCCAATCCTCAGGCACCTCACCATGAGTCATACATAAATAACCTTACCAACCAGTCAACAATACAGTCACCCCCTTTTTTAATAAATTCCACTGCAATACCATCCAAACCTGCTGCCTTGCCGGCTTTCATCTTCCGCAAAGCTTTCACTACCTCTTCTCTGTTTACCAAATCATTTTCCCTAACCCTCTCACTTTGCACACCACCTCGACCAAAATACCCTATATCTGCCACTCTATCATCAAACACATTCAACAAACCTACAAAATACTCACTCCATCTCCTTCTCACATCACCACTACTTGTTATCACCTCCCCATTTGCCCCCTTCACTGAAGTTCCCATTTGCTCCCTTGTCTTATGCACTTTATTTACCTCCTTCCAGAACATCTTTTTTCTTTTTTTTTTATACTAATCGCCATTTCCCGCATTAGTGAGGTAGCGTTAAGAACAGAGGATGAGGACTGGGCCTTTGAGGGAATATCCTCACCTGGCCCCCTTCACTGTTTCTTCTTTTGGAAAAAAAAAGAGAGGGGAGGATTTCCAGCCTCCCGCTCCCTCCCCTTTTAGTCGCCTTCTACGACACGCAGGGAATACGTGGGAAGTATTCTATCTCCCCTATCCCCAGGGATGTTCTTTTTATTCTCCCTAAAATTTAATGATACTCTCTCACCCCAACTCTCATTTGCCCTTTTTTTCACCTCTTGCACCTTTCTCTTGACCTCCTGTCTCTTTCTTTTATACATCTCCCACTCAATTGCATTTTTTCCCTGCAAAAATCGTCCAAATGCCTCTCTCTTCTCTTTCACTAATACTCTTACTTCTTCATCCCACCACTCACTACCCTTTCTAATCAACCCACCTCCCACTCTTCTCATGCCACAAGCATCTTTTGCGCAATCCATCACTGATTCCCTAAATACATCCCATTCCTCCCCCACTCCCCTTACTTCCATTGTTCTCACCTTTTTCCATTCTGTACTCAGTCTCTCCTGGTACTTCCTCACACAGGTCTCCTTCCCAAGCTCACTTACTCTCACCACCCTCTTCACCCCAACATTCACTCTTCTTTTCTGAAAACCCATACAAATCTTCACCTTAGCCTCCACAAGATAATGATCAGACATCCCTCCAGTTGCACCTCTCAGCACATTAACATCCAAAAGTCTCTCTTTCGCACGCCTGTCAATTAACACGTAATCCAATAACGCTCTCTGGCCATCTCTCCTACTTACATAAGTATACTTATGTATATCTCGCTTTTTAAACCAGGTATTCCCAATCATCAGTCCTTTTTCAGCACATAAATCTACAAGCTCTTCACCATTTCCATTTACGACACTGAACACCCCATGTATACCAATTATTCCCTCAACTGCCACATTACTCACCTTTGCATTCAAATCACCCATCACTATAACCCGGTCTCGTGCATCAAAACCACTAACACACTCATTCAGCTGCTCCCAAAACACTTGCCTCTCATGATCTTTCTTATGCCCAGGTGCATATGCACCAATAATCACCCACCTCTCTCCATCAACTTTCAGTTTTACCCATATTAATCGAGAATTTACTTTCTTACATTCTATCACATACTCCCACAACTCCTGTTTCAGGAGTATTGCTACTCCTTCCCTTGCTCTTGTCCTCTCACTAACCCCTGACTTTACTCCCCAGACATTCCCAAACCACTCTTCCCCTTTACCCTTGAGCTTCGTTTCACTCAGAGCCAAAACATCCAGGTTCCTTTCCTCAAACATACTACCTATCTCTCCTTTTTTCACATCTTGGTTACATCCACATACATTTAGGCACCCCACTCTGAGCCTTCGAGGAGGATGAGCACTCCCCGCGTGACTCCTTCTTCTGTTTCCCATTTTAGAAAGTTAATACAAGGAGGGGAGGATTTCTGGCCCCCCGCTCCCGTCCCCTCTAGTCGCTTTCTACGACACGCGAGGAATACGTGGGAAGTATTCTTTCACCCCTATCCCCAGGGATATATATATATATATATATATATATATATATATATATATATATATATATATTTTTTTTTTTTTTTTTTTTTTTTTTTTTTTTTTTTTTATACTTTGTCGCTGTCTCCCGCGTTTGCGAGGTAGCGCAAGGAAACAGACGAAAGAAATGGCCCCCCCCCCATACACATGTACATACACACGTCCACACACGCAAATATACATACCTACACAGCTTTCCATGGTTTACCCCAGACGCTTCACAGGCCTTGATTCAATCCACTGACAGCACGTCAACCCCGGTATACCACATGACTCCAATTCACTCTATTCCTTGCCCTCCTTTCACCCTCCTGCATGTTCAGGCCCCGATCACACAAAATCTTTTTCACTCCATCTTTCCACCTCCAATTTGGTCTCCCTCTTCTCCTCGTTCCCTCCACCTCCGACACATATATCCTCTTGGTCAATCTCTCCTCACTCATTCTCTCCATGTGCCCAAACCATTTCAAAACACCCTCTTCTGCTCTCTCAACCACGCTCTTTTTATTTCCACACATCTCTCTTACCCTTACGTTACTTACTCGATCAAACCACCTCACACCACACATTGTCCTCAAACATCTCATTTCCAGCACATCCATCCTCCTGCGCACATCTCTATCCATAGCCCACGCCTCGCAACCATACAACATTGTTGGAACCACTATTCCCTCAAACATACCCATTTTCGCTTTCCGAGATAATGTTCTCGACTTCCACACATTTTTCAAGGCTCCCAAAATTTTCGCCCCCTCCCCCACCCTATGATCCACTTCCGCTTCCATGGTTCCATCCGCTGACAGATCCACTCCCAGATATCTAAAACACTTCACTTCCTCCAGTTTTTCTCCATTCAAACTCACCTCCCAATTGACTTGACCCTCACCCCTACTGTACCTAATAACCTTGCTCTTATTCACATTTACTCTCACCTTTCTTCTTCCACACACTTTACCAAACTCAGTCACCAGCTTCTGCAGTTTCTCACATGAATCAGCCACCAGCTGATATATATATATATATATATAAATATCTTTAACCAGATATCTCTTCAAAATGTTCATTACTAGTACAGTGTTCTGGTGGTATACGACACACACACAAGAATAACACCTGATGTGTACAAAGAGAGGGACACACACACACACCTCTCTATCTCAACTCTTCTCTCTCCACCTCCCCTTTGGACGACCTTCTGTTCGTCCTCCCGACCCTGAGGTGGGGATATTCGACGTGATAAAAAGATTCGAAGGGTTATTCTGACGCCATCTCATCGTTCTTCACAGCTTGAGTTACTATGAGAGATTCCCAGCCAGCCTATTGGCTTGATCTCCAGTGTGAGAAGGTGAGGCTGTTTTAAACTTGGGCACTTCTCCTGTGATACAACACAAGAAGAGCCGACTCGTTCACTTCAACTTTTTTTTTTCTCTCTCTCTCTCCTTCAGTCTCTCTCTCTCTCTCTCCTTCAGTCTGTGAAATATATCTATTTACTTGAACCAACCAGCAAGATACTGAACCGACTCCATCGGCGGTGATGCCTGTGTACATCAACATCGCCAAAGAGGACGAAAGAGAACTAGAAGGTAACAGAAGGCCACAGTCTTCCTCTGTCGGTACGTTATCTTGCAAGCTAGCTGCACTACATGCTTCTCCGCCTGAGCATAGTCTCGCCAAGCTAGGCTAGGCCGCGGATGAATTATCCCCTCACACTCCACCTACAATTGTCCAGATCTGTATACGCTTAGCGTATTCCTCCTGTATACGCTAAACGTATTCCTCCTATATATATATATAGGTGTGTGTGTGTGTATTCTTTCTCCCCATCCCTATTCCTCATATGTCGTAGAAGGCGACTAAAGGGGACGGGAGAGGGGGGCTAGAAACCTTCCCCTCTTGTATTTTAAATTTCTAAATGGGGAAACAGAAGAAGGAGTCACGCAGGGAGTGCTCATCCTCCTCGAATTCTCAGATTGGGGTGTCTAAATGTGTGTGGATGTAACCAAGATGAGAAAAAAGAAGAGATAAGTAGTTTGTTTCAGGAAAGGAACCTGGATGTTTTGGCTCGAAGTGAAACGAAGCTCAAGGGTAAAGGGGAAGAGTGGTTTGGGAATGTCTTGGGAGTAAAGTCAGGGGTTAGTGAGAGGAGAAGAGCAAGGGAAGGAGTAGCACTACTCCTGAAACAGGAGTGGTGGGAGTATGTGATGGAGTGTAAGAAAGTAAACTCTAGATTGATATGGGTAAAACTGAAAGTGGATGGAGAGGGAAGGGTGATTATTGGTGCATATGCACCTGGGCATGAGAAGAAAGATCATGAGGGGCAAGTGTTTTGGGAGCAGCTGAGTGAGTGTGTTTGTAATTTTGATGCACAAGACCAGGTTATAGTGATGGGTGATTTGAATGCAAAGGTGAGCAACATAACAGTTGAGGGAATAATTGGTGCACATGGGGTATTCAGTGTTGTAAATGGAAATGGCGAAGACCTTGTAGATTTATGTGCTGAAAAAGGACTGGTGATTGGGAATACCTGGTTTAAAAAGGAAGATATACATAAGCATACATATGTAAGTAGAGAGATGGCCAGAGAGCGTTATTGGATTACTTGTCAATTGATAGGCGGATGAAAGAGAGACTTTTGGATGTTAATGTGCTGAGAGGTGCAACTGGAGTGATGTCTGATCATTATCTTGTGGAGGCAAAGGTGAAGATTTGTAGAGGTTTTCAGAAAAGAAGAGTGAATGTTGGGGTGAAGAGGGTGGTGAGAGCAAGTGAGCTTGGGAAGGAGACTTGTGTGAGGAAGTACCAGGAGAGACTGAGTTCAGAATGGAAAAAGGTGAAAACAAAGGACATAAGGGGAGTGGGGGAGAAATGGAATGTATTTAGGGAAGCAGTGATGGCTTGTGCAAAAGATGCTTGTGGCATGAGAAGCGTGGGAGGTGGGCAGATTAGAAAGGGTAGTGAGTGGTGGGATGAAGAAGTAAGATTATTAGTGAAAGAGAAAAGAGAGGCACATGGACAATTTTTGCAGGGAAATAATGCAAATGGCTGGGAGATGTATAAAAGAAAGAGGCAGCAGGTCAAGAGAAAGGTGCAAGAGGTGAAAAAGAGGGCAAATGAGAGTTGGGGTGAGAGAGTATCATTAAATTTTAGGGAGAATAAAAAGATCTTTTGGAAGGAGGTAAATAAAGTGCGTAAGACAAGGGAACAAATGGGAACATCAGTGAAGAGGGTAATGGGGAGGTGATAACAAGTAGTGGTGATGTGAGGAGATGGAAAGAGTATTTTGAAAGTTTGTTGACTGTGTTTGATGACAGAGTGGCAGATATAGGATGTTTTGGTCGAGGTGGTGTGCAAAGTGAGAGGTTAGGGAGAATGATTTGGTAAACAGAGAAGAGGTAGTAAAAACTTTGCGGAAGATGAAAGACGGCAAGGCAGCGGGTTAGGATGGTAATCAGTGGAATTTATTAAAAAAGGGGGTGACTGTATTGTTGACTGGTTGGTAAGGTTATTTAATGTATGTATGACTCATGGTGAGGTGCCTGAGAACTGGCGGAATGCTTGCATAGTGCCATTGTTCAAAGGCAAAGGGGATAAGAAAGAGTGTTCAAATTACAGATGTATAAGTTTGTTGAGTATTCCTGGGAAATATGTGAAGGTATTGATTGAGAGGGTGAAAGCATGTACAGAGCATCAGATTGGGGAAGAGCAGTGTGGTTTCAGAAGTGGTAGAGGATGTGTGGATCAGGTGTTTGCTTTGGAAAATGTACATGAGAAATACTTAGAAAAGCAAATGGATTTGTATGTAGCATTTATAGATCTGGAGAAGGCATATGATAGAGTTGATAGAGATACTTTGTGGAAGGTATTAAGATTATATGGTGTGGGAGGTAAGTTGTTAGAAGCATTGAAAATATTTTATCAAGGATGTAAAGCTTGTGTTCGTGTAGGAAGAGAGGAAAGTGATTGGTTCTCAGTGAATGTTGGTTTGTGGCAAGGGTGTGTGATGCCTCCATGGTTTTTTAATTTGTTTATGGATGGGGTTGTTAGGGAGGTGAATGCAAGAGTTTTGGAAAGAGAGGAAGTATGCAGTCTGTTGTGGATGAGAGAGCTTGGGAAGTGAGTCAGTTGTTGTTCGCCGATGATACAGCGCTAGTGGCTGATTCAGAAGGGAAACTGCAGAAGCTGGTGACTGTGTTTGGTAAAGTGTGTGAAAGAAGAAAGCTGAGAGTAAATGTGAATAAGAGCATGTTTATTAGGTACAGTAGGGTTGAGGGACAAGTCAATT
Organism: Panulirus ornatus; assembly: GCF_036320965.1. Taxonomy (NCBI): domain Eukaryota; kingdom Metazoa; phylum Arthropoda; class Malacostraca; order Decapoda; family Palinuridae; genus Panulirus; species Panulirus ornatus. The sequence goes on from NC_092282.1 coordinate 16,254,621, forward strand.
GGGAGGTAAGATTGAATGGAGAAAAATTGGAGGAAGTGAAGTGTTTTAGATATCTGGGAGTGGATTTGGCAGCGGATGGAACCATGGAAGCGGAAGTGAGTCATAGGGTAGGGGAGGGGGTGAAAGTTCTGGGAGCACTGAGAAATGTGTAGAAGTCAAGAACATTATCTTGGAAAGCAAAAATGGGTATGTTTGAAGGAATAGTGGTTCCAACAATGTTATATGGTTGCGAGGCATGGGCTATAGATAGAGTTGTGTGGAGGAGGGTGGATGTGTTGGAAATGAGATGTTTGAGAACAAAATGTGGTGTGAGGTGGTTTGATCAAGTACGTAAGGGAGATGTGTGGTAATAAAAAGAGTGTGGTTGAGAGACCAGAAGAGGGTGTTTTGGAATGGTTTGGTCACATGGAGAAAATGAGTGAGGAAAGATTGACAAAGAGGATATATGTGTCAGAGGTGGAGGGAACGAGGAGAAGTGGGAGACCAAATTGGAGGTGGAAAGATGGAGTGAAAAAGATTTTGAGTGATCGTGGCCTGAACATGCAGGAGTGTGAACGGTGTGCAAGGAATAGAGTAAATTGGAACGATGTGGTATACTAGGGTTGACGTACTGTCAATGGATTGAACCAGGGCATGTGAAGCGATTATGTATAATAAAAAAAAAAAAACATGCATATGTATACTTATATATGCATGTATTTACACATATAAAAACACATGCATATACATATATACACATGTACATACTCATACTTGCTCACCATCCATTTCTGATGCAACTTCAGCCTACAGGAAACAGCACAAATGCATGAAAATAAAAAAGGGAAGATATACATTCTCGTTTTCTTCCATACCTGATTGCCACCCTCTGCATCAGTGAGGTAGAATGAGCCAGGTACCCATTTTATCAACTAATCCCTGTGAGTGACTGAGGACCAGCTGCTTAACCCTGGACACCCCATGAATGCATCAAGGTTAGGAGTGCTAATCGCTACACCATATAGGACCATGTATAGTTTCGTTAAACTTTTCAGGATTCTGTTTTCTACACACTGTCTTACATCAGTTGCTACATTTCTTTTGTTTCAGTTTCTGCTTCCAGTCTCCATCTTCATCCTGCCCCAAGTTTCTGAAATCCAGTCCACCATGCCATATCTCTCTTTCCAAAGCCTATACATGCAATGCTGCATACCCCCTTGGCAACCTTTAATAATGCATTCTTAAATTGTCTCCACATCACCTGAGCCTAAACTTGTACCATTTCAGATCCTTTCATATTTTCTTGATTAATCACATACTATCTTTAGAAAATGGGTAACCTATTTTTCATTGCCATATGATCACACAATCTTAAACTAAGCTTGCAAATTCCTAGATCTTGCCACAAATCTCCATGAGCTGCAAGAATGTATTTCCTGGATGTTTACTGAATTTGCAAGAATACTTATTTTTCATAGAGAGGACAGTTTTCTTATTTTTGTTTATTGAACCATGCAGATCCTGGTACAAGAATTGCATTATACTGATCTTTGAGGCAGACTTACTGCTGTAGGAATCAAGTAACCACTGGGAAGCACTTCTAATTATTTTGACAATGCAATAACTTGAAAAGGACTTCTCCCTCTCAAAGTGTCTCAATGAAAATTAAATTTGGCCCAGGCAGGTTAAGAGGTCTTACTAATGATAGCATATCCTGTCGACACAGACTGTTTTAAGCATCTCTATGCAAAGTCTCACCGGAACTGATTATGGTGAAAAAGAATAGAATTTACACCATAGTAGGTAACAGAAAGAAGCTATATGCAGTACCTTAGAAATGGGTAGACTGTGTTATGTTTGCATAATAAGTAAATATGAATCAAAGCAAGGTTATTAGGATTAGCAAAGGTGAGGGACAGTTTAATTGGGGTGTGAGTCTGATTGGAGAAAAATTGGATGTAAATTGTTTTAGATACCAAGAAGCAGATATGGCAGTGAATGGAACCATGGAAGTGGAAGTAAGTCAGAGGATGCATAAAGTGGCAAAAGTTTTGGGAGCACTGAAGTATATGTGGAAAGCAAGAAGAAAAATATGGGTATGTTAAAAGGTATAGCAGTCCCAGCATTTATCATATGGATATGAGATATGGGCTTCTAGATGAGACTGTGCAGAGGAAGGTGGGTGTACTTAATATGAAATGTTTCAGGACAACATGTAGTGTGGTTGATAATGAAAGAGTAAGAGATAGGTGTGGTAATAAAAGGAATGTGGGTGAGAGCTAAAGATGAGGTACTCATATGGTTTGGTGGTTTGGACATAGAAAGAATGAGAGAGAAAGGGTTAACAAAAAGTATACTCATTTCAGAAGAGGGAACAAAGAGAAAGGGAAGACCAAACTGATGAAAGGTAAGCATGGAATTGAGTGAAATGGAATGGTGTGGTATACAAGGGTCGACATGCTGTCAATGGACTGAACCAGGTATGTTAAGCATCCAGGATAAATTGTAGGAAGGTCTGTAGGTTGTGGATAGGGAACTGTGGTTTCAGTGCATTTCATATGACTGCTAGAGAATGGATGTGAGCAGATGCGGCCTTTCTTTGTCTGTTCCTGGTGCTACCTCACTGATAGGGAACTGGTGATCAACTATGAAAGGCAAGTATTTATTTATTTTATATTTATTTTGCTTTGTCGCTGTCTCCCGCATTTGTGAGGTAGCGCAAGGAAACAGACGAAAGAAATGGCCCAACCCACCCCCATACACATGTATATACATGCACATCCACACATGCAAATATACATACCTAAACATCTCAATGTACACTTATATATACACACACAGACATATACATATATACACATGTACATAATTCATACTGTCTGCCTTTATTTATTCCCATCGCCACCTCGCCACACATGGAATAACATCCCCTTCCCCCCTCATGTGTGCGAGGTAGCACTAGGAAAAGACAACAAAGGCCCCATTCATATTAACTAATATATTTGAGAAGCAATTCAACTGAAAAGATGGAGAAAGGGACTCTGCCATTCCTTGCTGAAGACCCTGACAACCCACTATCACATATGCCCCTATGCTCCATGTCATCCTACACGATAACCATCATTCATCACTTCTACTCAAGGAGGAGCTGTGGAAATGTGTGAAAGAGTCTAAGGAAGCAAGCTTCAGACTAATATGTGAAAATGAAAATGGATTATGAGTTAACATGAAAATCAGCCTGTTTAGTGAGAATTATTTGCAATGAATTGTATTACTTAATACCAATGTATAATTTGTGTTTGCAACATAGTGAGAAAACCACTTGTACTAAGCAAATTTACACTAAATAATCCCATTATAATATGAAAGGAACAGGGATATATTCTTGAATTTCTCTCCACCTATCCCTAGACTCATTTTTATCTCTCATTTATGTTATATGTAAGAGGCAAACTTATACATTATGTACATAATTATACAAACACTGGTATCTATATAAATGATATACAAGATTTACTTTCAGAAAACAATAAAAACCTGAAAAGAATATTCAAAAGTAGAAGTGGACATGCAAGTACAAGTGGACATGGTGATCAAGATGTAATTGGAGTGTGGAAAGAGTAATGTGATTGTTATGTGGTCTTAAAAATTACTGAAATTCCATGAGACCAACTCATTAATATGCTGAAGGTGCCCTCTCAACTGCTAGGTGCAGTTTGACAGCAGTAAGTTATGTAAGGGTGTTTTATGTCTTTAGTAGCATGTCATTGTTGGAGATCATCTATCTCACTAATACTGATTTTACAACATTTGTGGTGAACAAACGTAAAAACATAGAATGTATTGGGCTAATATTGGATATAAAATTCCATGAGACCAAATCATTAATATGCAGAAGGGGCCCTCTCAACTGCTAGGTGCAGTTTGAGAGCAGTAAGTTATGTAAGGGTGTTTTGTCTTTAGTAGCATGTCAGTTTTGGAGATCATCTATCTCACTAATATTGATTTTACATCATTTGTGGCAAACAAATGTAAAAGGATAGAATGTATTGAGCAAATATTGGATATAAAATCAAAGGAATATTAGAAATATACTTAAAAACCAGCTCTAAGGCAGAATGGTAGAATGAGCAAAACAGAATGTGTGGTAGTGGTGCCATGGCTACTAACCATATACCCCTCTTTCCCACCTCACAAGTTCCACATTCCTCTCTCACCTCTCTTATAGAATTGGCTGTTTTTATCTATCATTAATAACCTTATTATCAATTTCATCAATTACAAATGTGATTGTTTGATCTGTCAGAAAACACAATGCCGCATAAGTTTAACTGTTACCCCATAGGGATAAGTTTCAGAAAAAACATTTCAAAGCTTTCATTCCTAAGTCCGCTCAATTTTTGTGTTCCCCTTGCTGAAGGGTTTTTGAAATATTTTCAAAAATCTAAAAAATAATTCAATTGATAAATGAATCACATACAGATACGTTAAAAGACATAAAAAAATCAATTACCATTTGTGTTTCCTTTGTGGTACAATCACTTGGGTTGCTCTGTCTTCGTGGCATCTCCATCCACTAACTCAGGCTCCCTCACTCCCTCCACCTTTTTCTCATATTTGTAGTAGCAGGTTGGAACATTTGGTAGACATAGGTAGAAGCAGTCAATAAGAACATTACCTAGGAGCTTCTGAAAACACTGTGCTTGAGTTGACTTCTACCAGTTCACCATTCATGGAGACTCTTTTGCCATAGCCATCCCATTGAGGGAGTTCCTGAGGGGAACGGGCATCAGAGATATAAATAGGTAACATGAGGCACTAAGTCTATATTATTTACTAATATAATAATATTTTTATCTTCATTTATTTGCTTTGTCGCAGTCTCCCGTGTTAGCGTGGTAGCGCAAGGAAACAGACGAAAGAATGGCCCAACCCACCCACATACACATGTATATACATACACGTCCACACACGGACATATACATACCTATATGTCTCAACGTATACATATATATACACACACAGACATATACATATATACAAATGTACATAATTTATACTGTCTGCCTTTATTCATTCCCATTGTCACCCCGCCACACATGAAATAACAACCCTCTCCCCCCACATGTGCACGAGGTAGCGCTACGAAAAGACAACAAAGGCCACATTCGTTCACACTCAGTTTCTAGCTGTCAGGTATAATGCACTGAAACCACAGCTCCCTTTCCACATCCAGGCCCCACAGAACTTTCCATGGTTTACCCCAAACGCTTCACATGCCCTAGTTCAATCCATTGACAGCACGTCGACCCTGATATACCAATCGTTCCAATTCACTCTATTCCTTGCACACCTTTCACCGTCCTGCATGTTCAGGCCCCGATCACTCAAAATCTTTTTCACTCCATCTTTCCACCTCCAATTTGGTCTCCCACTTCTCATCGTTCCCTCCACCTCTGACACATATATCCTCTTTGTCAATCTTTCCTCACTCATTCTCTCCATGTGACCAAACCATTTCAAAATACCCTCTTCTGCTCTCTCAACCACACTCTTTTTATTACCACACATGTCTCTTACCCTATTATAACTTACTCAATCAAACCACCTCACACCACATATTGTCCTCAAACATCTCATTTCCAGCACATCCACCCTCCTCCGCACATTTCTATCTATAGCCCATGCCTCGCAACCATATAACATTCTTGGAACCACTATTCCTTCAAACATACCCATTTTTGCTTTCTGAGATAATGTTCTCAACTTTCACACATTCTTCAATGCTCCCAGAACTTTCACCCCCTCCCCCACCCTATGATTCACTTCTGCTTCCATCCGCTGCCAAATCCACTTCCAGATATCTAAAACACTTCACTTCCTCCAGTTTTTCTCCATTCAAACTTACCTCCCAATTGACTTGTCCCTCAACCCTACTGTACCTAATAACCTTGCTCTTATTCCAATTTACTCTCAGCTTTCTTCTTTCACACACTTTAGCAAACTCAGTCACCAGCTTCTGCAGTTTCTCACATGAATCAGCCACCAGCACTGTATCATCAGCGAACAACAACTGACTCACTTCCCAAGCTCTCTCATCCACAACAGACTGCATACTTGTCCCTCTTTCCAAAACTCTTGCATTCACCTCCCTAACAACCCCATCCATAAACAAATTAAACAACCATGGAGACATCACACACCCCTGCCGCAAACCAACATTCAATGAGAACCAATCACTTTCTTCTCGTCCTACACGTACACATGCCTTACATCCTCAATAAAAACTTTTCACTGCTTCTAACAACTTGCCCCCCACCCCATATATTCTTAATACCTTCCACAGAGCATCTCTATCAACTCTATCATATGCCTTCTCCAGATCCATAAATGCTACATATAAATCCATTTGCTTTTCTAAGTATTTCTTACATACATTCTTCAAAGCAAACACCTGATCCACACATCCTATACCACTTCTGAAACCACACTGCTCTTCCCCAATCTGATGCTCTGTACATGCTTTCACCCTCTCAATCAATACCCTCCCATAAAATTTCCCAGGAATACTCAAGAAACTTGTATCTCTGTAATTTGAGCACTCACTTTTATCCCCTTTGCCTTTGTACAATGGCACTATGAAAGCATTCCGCCAATCCTCAGGCACCTCACCATGAGTCATAAATTTGTTTCTTTCATACTATTCGCCATCTCCCACATTAGCGAGGTAGGGAATATCCTCACCTGGCCCCCTTCTCTGTTCCTTCTTTTGGAAAAAAAAAAAAAAATGAGAGGGGAGGATTTCCAGCCCCCCGCTCCCTTCCCTTTTAGTCACCTTCTACGACACGCAGGGAATACGTGGGAAGTATTCTGTCTCTCCTATCCCCAGGGATAAGTCAGGGATGAGTCATAAATATAATTATATATATTTCAATTGTTCATTCACATTAATCTGTGTGACTGTCTTGAAACAATTTTGAAAACAGGAACAATAGGATTATAAGGCATCTAGTGCAAAGTAGCATCATATTGATAAGGAAGGGCAGAGTACACTCAAACATTTATTTCTCTCCTTCATTCTCCTCTTTCCTCCTATTGTTTATGTAAATGTACTAAACTGTACAATATTTCCATCATTTTCTAATAATTATTCAAAACATTAGGTTTTCTGTGCAAGTCTTTGAAAAGTTTTCAAAACAATAAAATAACATAAGGTGGTAATTCTACAAATAACACCATACCAATCCTAATGAGGGAAAGCATACACATCAGTATTTGTTTGTCTTCATTCTCCTCCTCTTTTCCTTTCAGTCCTTACATATAATGTAATAAACTATACAGTATTTACAAATTGTCATATAATCATTTACACTAGTGTAGATGTGTTGTGTGATTAAAGAAATGGTACAATGATCAGAAATTGAATATCTTCATTTCAAAGACATTAATATCATTTAATGCTCTTCGGTCTCCCACAACAGTTTGATCATTGCAAATGTAATTGGGTGACAATAAGACTGGGGACAAAATTTTACTTCCACTATCATACTGTGATTATGGAGCATGAATTATTGGGCATCAATTGCAAAAGGATATTAATTCAATTTGCTGAACATCAAATGCAAAAGGACAGTAATCCATACATACTAAATCAATTGTCTATTTTCATATAAATAATTGCCGTTTTACACAAGAATTTTTTTCTTATTCAAGAAAATCATAAACTCATCAACATGAAGGCAGTTCAGTATTAGATCACTACAATCAGAAAGAAGAAAAAATAAATGCCGCTGTGAATCATCACTTTCCTTGAAACTCCAACCTTCTATGTGACAAATAAGAACTACACTCTACCATACATATATACATAAACAAACACTCTCCTCTGAGATGATAAAATGTAAATTATGATAGGCTTCAATAACAGACAAAGAGACTAAGGAAACATTTAGATTCTCAAAGAGACAAATTCTCCGGGTGTATACAGGAGAACTTGTACCAGCATGTCATGGAACATACAAGAACCAAGGAGATAAAACATCATTTCAAGACCTTGTCTTCACACATAATAGGAAGGAAATAGAACATAATAAAAATTATTCACCTTTGAGAAAAAGTGATAATGTAGTGGATGATTTTGAGTATGTGGTGGAGGGAAATAAAAGAGGGCTATCACGGGGTGAAGAACCCAAAGAGGAATTATAGATGTGGCATCTATATAGAGCCAATCAAGTTCTTAGAGAGCATACATTGGAAGAGTGAGTTCTATACCAAAAGTGTAGGCTACTGCTATTGAAGGTCTGTGAAATTCACAATAAGGGAGTAGAGCATAGGTATCAATGAATGCTAACAGAGGAGAATGATTGAAATAGAGAGAGATTTGGTTCAACAAGGAATGCCAAAAAAGCATAGATGTACAAAAGAGGAGACACAGACAACACTTTGTTAGTCAGCTCATGAAAAAAGCAAAAGAGCATGAAACATGACTTCCAAGGTAAAGAGAAAGGAGCAGAGAGAATTTCAAAATGCAATGTGGAGAAAGCAAATTGTATTCCAAAATTTTTCCATGAGCACATGAGTCACAGAACAGCAAATCAAGTAAAAAGATTCATATGGAATAATTCTTGAGATGAAAAGGAAAAAATGTTAAGAGCCGAATGATAAGTTTAAATTTGTTTTTCATGGCTAAGGAAAAGACATTAGTGAGGCGGAGGAAGTGTTTGAAGGTACAGAAACTGACAAGAATGACATAATCAGGCTATGAAAACAATATGGCCCATACAAATGAAATTTCCCCATTCTGCTGAAAGAATATTTAGAGGCTCTTGCTAGATCACTAGGAATGCAGTTTAATAAATTGCTACAAAATTGGCATTTCCAAAGATGTGAATGAAGAAAAATGTTGTGCCTACATTTAAGAAAGGTAATCAGGATATCACTCTGAACTGCAGGCCAGTGTACCGAACAAATGTGGTTTGTATACACTGGGACAGGTAAACTGAAGACAAATGAACAGATATTTGCAAAGAAGCGATCTAGTTGGGAGACAACAAAGATTTGGGAAAAAGTTGTCATGCATTACAAATCTCCTTGACTTCTATGACATAGTGAACTCCATCTTATACTAAAGAGATGAATGGATGGATTATGTTTTCCTTGACTGCTAAAATGGTTTTGATATTGCACTCCAACAAAGGTTTATTAAGGAACTTGAGCTACAGGCAAAAATAAGGAGTAAACTTCACAAGAAAGATGATTACCTTAGTAGAAAGGAATGAAGGATACAGGTAAGAGAAGCATTCTCAAAATGAGCTGGTGTCATAAGGTGTGTGCTGCAGTGCTTAGTCTTGGATCCACTTCTATTCTTCCCTAACTAGGTTTGTGGAAGATGCCAAGGTTATGAGAGGAATCAGGAATGGTAACAATGTAAAAACCTTACAAGGGAACCTGAAAAAATTCTAAAGTTGGTACAATAAATAGATGATGAAATTCAATCCAAGTAAATGCAACATAATGTGGATGGGACAAAGTGAAATTCAAAGGCCTTTGTGCAATTATTACCCAACAGGAAAAAACTACAGGGTCTATGTGTGAAAGAGACTTAATCTGCCAGTGGAGCTACACATTAAGAGAACTGTGAAAGAAGCAAACTGTATGCTGGAAAATATTAGAATTGCATATATCTACAGGAATATAGAAACGTTTGGTAAACTATTTACAACATAGACCAAAACAGGATCATGGTTCTTACTGCATCCAGAGAAGCATGAAGATCTGGTTGATAGCTGAACTACGATGAAAGGCTAAGAGTCACAAAGCTGTTCACCATGGAGGGAGGAAGTGATTGTAGCCTTCAATTTTTTATATCTAAATCAGCAGACAATGTTGACAATGAACAGTTCTTCATAAGATACAGAAGCAGAGTAACAAGAGACTATGAGAAGAAGCTAGTTCATATGAATAAAAAGAAAGTGTTTCAGCATTAGGGTGGAGGATAGTTGGAATGGACTGAATATGAAAACAGTGAAAGCCAGCAGTTTACAAATCTTTAAGTGACTATTTGGTAGTATGGAAAGTTTAAGAAATGGGACCATTTGAGTGTCAAACTTTCTCTTTATAATCCATATCTAAGTAAAGACAAACCAATGAAAAGATCCTCAAGACACAAGGGCACAAAATTTTTGTAAACCTTTTGTTATCTTAACCTTAACCTAATGAAACAAACATATAATTTAACCAAGAATATATAGTGAGTGGGCGATTCAAGGGCAAGAATCCGCATCAGCAATAACTGTTTGCTTAAAATAAGTATGTCTAATATCCTACTAGACTGTATAAACAAGACTAATAAAATACTATGATTTCTTCCATAATATTGTAATTAACATTATAAATCACACTTTATATTACTTAATACTGGTTTGTTTAATTTTTTGGTCAAATCACATGCTATTCTTTTGATCAATTCTGCTCCAAGCACCATATGTATACCAACCTGGTAGCATGTCCCTGAGCATACAGTCATCTATTAATGCCCTAATCTTAATCAATTAGTGCTCTCTTTTAGAGGAGAAAGTACAGTTGCTGAAGTATTTAGCTCCACACTTTCTCATATGCTCCACCAACTTATTTACACTTCATAGTAACCTATGCTGCCTTCCATAAGCTGCCAACCAAACACTTTCTCATATGCTCCACCAACTTATTTACACTTCATAGGAACCTACGCTGCCTTCCACAAGCTGCTAACCATACATCATTGCATTCACTGTACAATCCAATGTTTTTCTCTTTCTAGGACTACTTATGGTTGTATTTGGAAGATGTCTTACATTAAGATAATACTTATTACACAGAATACTGTACTGTACTCTACTATGGCAGTAAACATCAACAATAACAGAGTAACTCCCATAAAAGTACAACTGTGGCATCTTGACTTAAAAATGTTAAAGTGGTCATCTGAACTATCCTAAACCCACTCTGCATCAGGACTGCTGGTCTTACATTTATTTCATTAGAATCATGTTACTGCATAAGATGAATTACTTTTTCTTACATAAACCAAACATATATCCTTTTATTTAACCTTATCTTCAAAAATGTTTCAAACTGTCACTTTCATTTTCTGCCCTTTTTTTTCATGCAAGGTCAGGGCTATATATATATATATATATATATATATATATATATATATATATATATATATAGCGACAAAGTATAAAAAAAAAAAAAAAAAAAAAAAAAAAAATTTATTTATTTTATTCATTTTGCTTTGTCGCTGTCTCCTGCGTTAGCAAGGTAGACAGCATAGTGCCATAGTACAAAGGCAAAAGTGATATATATATATATATATATATATATATATATATATATATATATATTCAATTGGGAGGTGAGTTTGAATGGAGAAAAACTGGAGGAAGTGAAGTGTTTTAGATATCTGGGAGTGGATCTGGCAGCGGATGGAACCATGGAAGCAGAAGTGGATCATAGGGTGGGGGAGGGGGCAAAAATTCTGGGAGCCTTGAAGAATGTGTGGAAGTCGAGAACATTATCTCGGAAAGGAAAAATGGGTATGTTTGAAGGAATAGTGGTTCCAACAATGTTGTATGGTTGCGAGGCGTGGACTATGGATAAAGTTGTGCGCAGGAGGATGGATGTGCTGGAAATGAGATGTTTGAGGACAATGTGTGGTGTGAGGTGGTTTGATCGAGTAAGTAACGTAAGGGTAAGAGAGATGTGTGGAAATAAAAAGAGCGTGGTTGAGAGAGCAGAAGAGGGTGTTTTGAAATGGTTTGGTCACATGGAGAGAATGAGTGAGGAAAGATTGACCAAGAGGATATATGTGTCGGAGGTGGAGGGAACGAGGAGAAGAGGGAGACCAAATTGGAGGTGGAAAGATGGAGTGAAAAAGATTTTGTGTGATCTGGGCCTGAACATGCAGGAGGGTGAAAGGAGGGCAAAGAATAGAGTGAATTGGAGGGATGTGGTATACCGGGGTTGACGTGCTGTCAGTGGATTGAATCAAGGCATGTGTATGGGGGTGGGTTGGGCCATTTCTTTCGTCTGTTTCCTTGCGCTACCTCGCAAACGCGGGAGACAGCGACAAAGCAAAAAAAAAAAAAAAAAAAAAAAAAAATATATATATATATATATATATATATATATATATATATATATATATATATATATATATATATATTATTTATTTTATATTTTGCTTTGTCGCTGTCTCCCGCGCCTGCGAGGCAGCGCAAGGCAACAGACGAAAGAAGTGGCCCAACCCACCCCCACACACACGCACACACACACACACGTCCACACACGCAAACATACACACCCACACATTCCAACGCACACACATATATACACACACAGACACACACATATACACACATGCACACAATTCACACTGTCTGCCCCTACTCACCCCCATCGCCACCCCGCCATACACGGAATAACATCCCCCTCCCCCTCATGTGTGTGAGGCAGCGCCAGGAAAAGACAACAAAGGCCCCATTTGCTCACACTCAGTCTCCAGCTGTCATGCAATAATGCCCAGTCTCCAGCTGTCATGCAATAATGCCCGAAACCACAGCTCCCTTTCCAAATCCAGGCCCCACACAACTTTTCATGGTTTACCTCAGACGCTTCACATGCCCTGATTCAATCCATTGACAGCACATCGACCCCGGTATACCACATCGATCCAAGCACTCTATTCCTTGCCTGCCTTTCACCCTCCTGCATGTTCAGACCCCGATCACTCAAAATCTTTTTCACACCATCTTTCCACCTCCAATTTGGTCTCCCACTTCTCCTCGTTCCCTCCACCTCCGACACATATATCCTCTTGGTCAATCTTTCCTCACTCATTCTCTCCATGTGCCCAAACCATTTCAAAACACTCTCTTCTGCTCTCTCAACCACGCTCTTTTTATTTCCACACATCTCTCTTACCCTTACATTACTTACTCGATCAAACCACCTCACACCACATATTGTCCTCAAACATCTCATTTCCAGCACATCCACCCTCCTGTGCACAACTCTATCCATAGCCCACACCTCGCAACCATACAACATTGTTGGAACCACTATTCCTTCAAACATACCCATTTTTGCTTTCGGAGATAATGTTCTCGACTTCCACACATTCTTCAAGGCTCCCAGGATTTTCGCCCCCTCTCCCACCCTATGATTTACTTAGGCTTCCATGGTTCCATCCGCTGCCAGATCCACTCCCAGATATCTAAAACACTTTACTTCCTCCAGTTTTTCTCCATTCAAACTTACCTCCCAATTGACTTGACCCTCAACCCTACTGTACCTAATAACCTTGCTCTTATTCACATTTACTCTTAACTTTCTTCTTTCACACACTTTACCAAACTCAGTGAAGATTTGTATGGGTTTCAGAAAAGAAGAGAGAATGTTGGGGTGAAGAGGGTGGTGAGAGTAAGTGAGCTTGGGAAGGAGACTTGTGAGAGGAAGTACCAGGAGAGACTGAGTACAGAATGGAAAAAGGTGAGAACAAAGGAGGTAAGGGGAGTGGGGGAGGAATGGGATGTATTTAGGGAAGCAGTGATGGCTTGCGCAAAAGATGCTTGTGGCATGAGAAGCGTGGGAGGTGGGTTGATTAGAAAGGGTAGTGAGTGGTGGGATGAAGAAGTAAGAGTATTAGTGAAAGAGAAGAGAGAGGCATTTGGACGATTTTTGCAGGGGAAAAAATGCAAATGAGAGGGAGATGTATAAAAGAAAGAGACAGGAGGTCAAGAGAAAAGTGCAAGAGGTGAAAAAGAGGGCAAATGAGAGTTGGGGCAAGAGAGTACCATTAAATTTTAGGGAGAATAAAAAGATGTTCTGGAAGGAGGTAAACAAAGTGCGTAAGACAAGGGAGCAAATGGGAACTTCAGTGAAGGGGGCTAATGGGTAGATGATAACAAGTAGTGGTGATGTGAGAAGGAGATGGAGTGAGTATTTTGAAGGTTTGTTGAATGTGTATGATGATACAGTGGCAGATATAGGGTGTTTTGGTCGAGGTGGTGTGCAAAGTGAGAGGGTTAGGGAAAATGATTTGGTAAACAGAGAAGAGGTAGTAAAAGCTTTGCGGAAGATGAAAGCCGGCAAGGCAGCAGTTTTGGATGGTATTGCAGTGGAATTTATTAAAAAAGGGGGTGACTGTATTGTTGACTGGTTGGTAAGGTTATTTAATGTATGTATGATTCATGGTGAGGTGCCTGAGGATTGGAGGAATGCTTGCATAGTGCCATTGTACAAAGGCAAAGGGGATAAGAGTGAGTGCTCAAATTACAGAGGTATAAGTTTGTTGAGTATTCCTGGTAAATTATATGGGAGGGTATTGATTGAGAGGGTGAAGGCATGTACAGAGCATCAGATTGGGGAAGAGCAGTGTGGTTTCAGAAGTGGTAGAGGATGTGTAGATTAGGTGTTTGCTTTGAAGAATGTATGTGAGAAATACTTAGAAAAGCAAATGGATTTGTATGTAGCATTTATGGATCTGGAGAAGGCATATGATCGAGTTGATAGAGATGCTCTGTGGAAGGTATTAAGAATACATGGTGTGGGAGGCAAGTTGTTAGAAGCAGTGAAAAGTTTTTACCGAGGATGTAAGGCATATGTACGAGTAGGAAGAGAGGAAAGTGATTGGTTCTCAGTGAATGTCGGTTTGCAGCAGGGGTGGGTGATGTCTTCATCATTGTTTAATCTGTTTATGAATGGGGTTGTTAGGGAGGGGAATGGAAGAGTTTTGGAGAGAGAGGCAAGTATGCAGTCTGTTGTGGGTGAGAGGGCTTGGGAAGTAAGTCAGTTGTTGATCGCTGATAATACAGCGCTGGTGGCTGATTCGGGTGCAGAAGCTGGTGACTGAATTTGGTAAAGAGTGTGAAAGAAGAAAGCTGAGAGTAAATGTGAATAAGAGCAAGGTTATTAGGTACAGTAGGGTTGAGGGACAAGTCAACTGGGAGGTAAGTTTGAATGGAGAAAAACTTGAGAAAGTGAAGTGATTTAGATATCTGGGAGTGGATTTGGCAGTGGCTGGAACCATGGAAGTGGAAGTGAGTCACAGGGTGGGGGAGTGGATGAAAGTTCTGGGAGCACTGAAAAATGTGTGGAAGGCGAGAACATTATCTCGGAAAGCAAAAATGGGTATGTTTGAAAGAATAGTGGCTCCAACAATATTATATGGTTGCGAGGCCAGGGCTATAGATAGAGTTGTGTGGATGAGGGTTGATGTGTTGGAAATGAGATGCCTGAGGACAATATGTGGTGTGAGGTGGTTTGATCAAGTAAGTAATGAAAGGGTAAGAGAGATGTGTGGTAATAAAGAGTGTGGTTGAGAGAGAGAAGAGGGTGTTTTGAAATGGTTTGGTCACATGGAGAATGAGTGAGGAAAGATTGACAAAGAGGATATATGTGTCAGAGTGGAGGGAACAAGGAGAAGTGGGAGACCAAATTGGAGATGGAAGGATGGAGTGAAAAAGATTTTAAACGATCGGGGCCTGAACATGCAGTAGGGTGAAAGGCGTGCAAGGAATAGAGTGAATTGGAACGATGTGGTACACTGAGGTCGACGTGCTGTCAATGGATTGAACCAGGGCATGTGAAGCGTCTGGGGTAAACCGTGGAAAGTTTTGTGGGGCCTGGATGTGGAAAGGGAGCTGTAGTTTCGGTGCATTATTACATGACAGCTAGAAACTGAGTGTAAATAAATGTGGCCTTTGTTGTCTTTTCCTAGCGCTACCTCGTGCACATGTGGGGGGAGGGGGTTGTCATTTCATGTGTGGCAGGATGGCAACGGGAATGAACGAAGGCAGCAAGAATGAATTATGTACATGCGTATATATGTATATGTCTGTGTATGTATATGTATGTATACTTTGAAATGTATAGGTATGTATATATGTGTGTGTGGACGTGTATGTATATGCATGTGTATGTGGGTGGGTTGGGCCACTGTTTCATCTGTTTCCTTGCGCTACCTCTCAAACGCGGGAGACAGCAACAAAGTATAATAAATAAATGTATATATATACACGTATGTATATATGTGTGAATATGAGTGGATGGGTCTTTCTTCGTCTGCTTCCTGATGCTACCTCAGTAATGAGGGAAATGGAGATCAAGTATAATATAATAATAATAATAATGTTTCTATAATAATGTTTCTGTAGGTTACTATACAACATAACAATATTTCATTCAGATTCTTATGTATACATGGAACATTTTTATGAATAGTTTTCTGTTTCTTGTGGTGAAAGTTCATAAAATTCATACTACTCATTACTTGGCTTGATAGTGTTATCTTCTCAGTATGTTCCCTGACTTTACTTGCTGAAATAAATATTCACTAATTTCCATAGGGTTCAGTTCTACCAATTTGTATATTGTCTCTTGGTCTTCTTGTATCTTAATCTGATCAGTTTCTGATACAATAATTTTGCTTACTCAGGTGTCATCAGCAAAGCTACTTACTCTGCATTTCTTTTACTCCCAGTAAATCCCAAGGTTCTGACTTTATCAATTTATCATGGGGAAATTTGTTGAATGCTTTTTAGAAGTCCAGAATATAATATCTTTGGCTTTACTTCTGTCATGGTTACTGAATAGTTCATGAAAAATTCAGGAAGGTTTGTAAGGTATGATCTGTGCTTTCTAAATCCATGCTGTATGTCAGACTGTGTTGTTCAACATAAGCTATGATTTTAACTTTAATAATTAACTCTAGAAATGTACGTACAATTGATGTAAGGCTCACAGGATGGTGAATGCCAGACATTTCAAGTCTTCCCCATTTTTGATAAAAGGGTAATATAAGCCAGTCTCCAATCCTATGGTCTTATTACGACCAGGAAAGATTTATTGAAAATAAAGTTAATGGTTCGGTAATTTCAATTTGATGTTTTTAACTACTCATGGATAAAAAAAGTAAGGCCTGGACTTTTACTAGTCTTCAACTCAATCTTTCTGATTTAAGAGCGAAAACTGAAAAAGATTTTCAGGGTTGTCACTATGCTTATGCCATCACAATAGGTTCCCTATCTTTGTTTACTCATAATATGTTTCTTATTCTTGATATACCTATTACAAATCTTCATAGGATCTCCAGTGCTATCTCTTGCAATATAAATTTCATACACTCTCTTGGCTTGCTTAGTAAGTCCTTTAACCTCCCTTCTTGCTGTTAAACTGAACTGCAAGATTTGGGTCACTGCCTGATTTCTTAAGCTTGTAGAGTTTATTTTTGCATTTTATATCTCTTGTAATATCTGAAGAATACCACTCTGGCCTATAGTTGATTTTACCATTTCTCTCATGCACAGGAGTGAATGTGTCTTATTGGTATATCAACTGTCCCTTAAAACATGTCCATAATTCCTCTGGTCATGAACCAATAAGAATGAGAATCTTTAATGTGTCACGCAACCTTTCAAAATCACACTCTTAAAGGTTGAGGTAAAAATAACAATTCTAGGGGGTGGGATTTGAGATTTACACTGAACCCAACCACATTATGGTTGTATGTACCTAAATAATAGCCAACATGAGTATTAGTTACTATGAAATCATGGAATGCAAAGGCTAGATGAAGCATATTACCTTCCTGCACTGGCTCTGAGATGATTGGTAGGGGAAATTATCTTTGACAATGTTGACAAAGTAAAAAATTTCACCTTTCTACATCTGAAATAGATGTTTAATTGATTTCAAGATGCTTAAAATCCTCAGAATGTCCAAGCCTCTATCCTTAACTGCTTGTTGTAATCTTTTGCACATGATAGTGTCAATGCCTGCTGGATGACTAGGGCATCTATATATTACATTCATGCAAAGTTTGGTAAATTGTTTGATAATCTGAACATAAGTTCACTAGCAGCAGATGTCATAGTCTGCATTTCTATGGGGTTTAGGTATGATTTTAAGTACACTGCAGTTCTGCCTCCTTGACTGTCTCTATCCATTACATACATAGTCTGGCATGCTGTATTCATAATCATATCATTGTTTTTTGTGATAAGAAACATACCTGTTCATCTAGTGATATCATCATGCTCACTGTATATCAAGCAATGCAATTCAGCTATTTTGTTTTGGAGTGATCTCATATTCATATAAAATCCATTTAACATCATGGGATTTTTTTCTTTCTTTTTACAAAATTGAGTTATGAATTGATGACTGGTTATTCCTAGACCGAGGTCTAACACGCCAGGCTCCACTCCATACATATGCACACACACACACACATCTGTTATTGGTTGCTGGTACTGCAGGGACAGGCCTTGACCTAAACTCACCTGTGTGACATAATATGATGCAACCTGGCCCCACTCATCTCTGCCATGTGGTTGACTAACCAACCTTTACCTAACCTCGACAAAAATTTTCCCCTGCAATTGTAAGGCAAGTTGGTATTTGATTTATGCAAGTAAGAATTCGGAGCATTTATGAGAGAGAGAGAGAGAGAGAGAGAGAGAGAGAGAGAGAGAGAGAGAGAGAAACACTGTTTAAAGGGAAATATATTATGTAGAAAAAATATCACAACTATAATACAGAATCATTACCTATATGTACTTGCATATCTGAGAATGTTTATTACTGCAGCAGCACAACCCACAGTTGTACAACTAATGATAAAGAACCACAGTTTGTGGACAGTTAAACAATTATTCAATAAACATTTTCAGTTGTACGATCACAACTGCCACATCAGAATTCATATTGGCAGATATCTAGAATAATTTCTTTTTTTCAATAAATCTGGATCCAGGCATGGTAAAACACTTAACTTTGTTGGGTAGTACTAAGTTTAGGGATGTAAAAAACTGAATGCTGCCATTTTGAAGATGATACTGACACCACTATATTGGATTTACCACAAGACCTCTAGTTCTAAGCCTACTAGAAATTTGATATTGGTGGCTAATCATACTTTTTAAAGGATAAAATTTCAATGATGTCATATAAAGTATAACAAAAAGTGTCATTAAGTTGGATTTCAAAATTGTCCCCATTTCATCCCATTACAGCCAGTCAATATATGTATGTTCTTCAGTGATAAATAGCTTTTGGGCCAGAGGTTAACAAAGTGATCTGGAAATACAAGAATGGATACCAATAGTGGAACAAATGAGTAGACATAAGACACCAGGGCCAAACAACACAAGTGCATAAGTCATTTATTTAACTCATTTGTGATTGTGATGGAGGAACTTGGCAACCCCTCTGAAAAAGAGAGTATGGACTTCCTGATCTCAGTCCCAAACTAAATACAAATCCTGCTCTAATGGAATAAGTTCAAACTTCACATTAAGTGGGTATGTCCATCTGATGCCTTCACAAAAGAATTACTTCTAGAACTAAATCAGTTGATGGTCTAGCTTATCACAACAAGGTGACCTTATTTGTCAGTTCAAAACCTCAAGCTCCAACAACAGGTAAGACACCAATGGCTCCAATAAAGAGTGGTGCAGACCTGTTGTTCATAGTTTTATACTGGGTGTCAGTAGGGGGATGAAAATAGAAATGAATTCAATTAGGTGTCTGGCATCTCCTCCAGCACTCTCCACGGCATGAAAGTTGTGGTATGATAAAAAGTGTGACCCACAGACATGCTGAGAAGCTCCCAATGTTCAGATGCTGAACTCCAATGCAGTCAACATATTTGAAGAGTTGGTTCATTGGGTTTTTAATCCATATATTGCCAGGCATCTTCGAACTGCATCATTCCTGGATCTAATGTGGTACAAATATTCTGAGGTCTCTTTGAAAGGAATAGCCACAAGTGGAAAGGAGGAGTACAAATGTGTTGTCAGGTTTGCAGCCTTATCTAAAAACTGGAAGAATTTCTTGCATATGGAAAATAGTAATAGCAAGGTGCTTAGATTCCTCTGAAATCAAATCAATTCATAATTTCATAGGATAACAAGGCACTAGTAATTATATGTGATGAGCAGGCTACCAATAAAAAATTATACTGACTTGCTTGCCTTATGTTGCTCTGAATAGGCAGACAGTTGTAAGTTACTCAATCTAGCATGTGCATCATTATATGGTCACCACCTGATACTCATGTGAACTGCTGACACTTCTGATGCAGTGCTGGTTGAGAGGGTAGCATCAACACTAGCAACCAAAGATAAATTTTTGCTATCCTTTAGCATGACAAAATGTTTCTGTTACTTGGTAAGCCATCAATAAGCAGCCTGTCTAAGGCCAGGGAAGGAATGTGTCCTCCCAATGTTTAATGCGCTGACTGGATGTGACAATGCTTCAGCCTTTGCTGGTCTCTGTAAGAAAACAGCCTTGAGTACCTGGAACTCTACCACAGTTCACTGATGCACTACTGGCATTGGCAAGCACACCCATATGCATCAAAAGAGAAAAAAAAAGTTTTTCTGATATGCAACCAGTTAAGTACATGCACTGATAAGGACAAGGCCAGAAATAAGCTCTTTGTGAAGATAGTAATCTTTGCCCAGAATTCTAACCATTAGCTGCTCTGTGACAGCATGCAGAGATAGCCACTCTGTAGCAGCATGTAAAGAGAGCTGCTTACCAAGGTGAGCAAGTCTGGGATCAACCCTGCTCTCAAAGCCTGTATCTCCTCCTCTGAGTAGCTAGGGCTGTACTAAGAATGGTAAAGCTGTCAACAAAGATATCTGTGATGAATGAAACCACAAAAAGTCTGGTGGTATACCAGAAGACATCATCTAGGATGATGATCCCTTCCATTTTGTGTGACACATGAGCACTGGCTACCCTTCCTGGAGCTAATGTTTTCAAGAATTACCCCTAAGTCATAATCTCTCACCACAGTGAGGACCTAAACACCATTCAACAACAGGATCCTATTATGGAAAATCCTTCGACTGGTGACATAACCCTTCTCTTACAGGCTGATAATGATTTCTTTTAAAAATTTGATACATGTGAACATTTGGAGTCTGCTGTCTATGGTGGATGACCTAAGTTTTATGACTATACATATAAATGCAGCTATTTTCAGTGTCAATGAGACTTTGATGAATAGCTCCAAGGAAGACTCGGAAGTGAAAATCCCTTGCTATATCTCTCAGCAAAACAACAGACGATGTACCAGTGATGGGTTGTGTTTTTACATTTGACTTTAACCGTTGTATAGATATGTGTATGAACAACATACAATCTAACTGGGCAGAGATTCTGCCATCTAAAACATGCCCAATACTAACTGTTACATGTTACTCATCTCCAAAACAAAATGACTTCTATGAAATCATAGAGAAAACTCGGCATAATGGTAATAGCCTTGTGCAACACAAAACTGTAATACCTGATGACACAAATGTGCTCAAAAAGTAAGGCAATAAAGTTTGTCAATGCTTTGAACAATTTTCCCTAGTTTATATTCCCTAGATATAATTTCCTATTATGTTATAAGGAAGAAGTATATCCATCATGGACTTGTTTAAGGTAACTGATAAGATAATACAAATCAGTCTAAGTGATAATATACTTGCTTGAAGTACATATAAAGTTGACAAGATTTAGATGAATAAACATAACACTGTCCGTATTTCATTCTTTACAGTATAACCGCAAGGACAGACATTGAAAAGATCTGGAAAGTGTGAAATGGTTTACAGTGGAGATTCTGCAGATGTAAAAGAGGTACAGTCTAAATCTAAATCCAAGACTGTGTCTCCCCTGTTTAAGCATGTGCAGCTCAAACAGTGAACAAAGCCCTGGATGTCTAGTAAAATCCTGGAACTAATGGGGAATAAGTAAGTATAGGAACTCCAAAAATTGAGTTAATCAATAAACATCTTTACTATCATAACCCTCTAAAGTATACAAATGGGAAGACCCAAAACATCACTTTCTACAAAAAAAAAAAAAAAAAGCCTGAAAAACTTATGGCAAACCTTCAAAAGTCTTGGACCTTCTTTCATAGGTAACACTAATCTAACAACACTGGTCTCAAAATCAATAATGCAATGTGTTTTGACAAAGATGCAGATGTTGAACATTTTAGTAATTTCTTTGCAACCACTGACATGAAGCATTTAGATAAGTACCTATCAGTAGGAGTAAATTCAAAGTTAGTTATGCATCAGACAACTACTAATGACTGAATGACAGAAAATGCATTTTGACTAAACCAAGTACCTTGTAATTACATGCATATAATGCTGTCTACAAAGAGTTCCAGTACAGTGACAAAGCTGGACTACCTCCCTGCAAGGTCTAGAAAGGATGGTGCCATTATTAATACACAACCTGTCACATATATTATATTTGGCATGATCAGGACCAAGCAACTGCTGCATTAGCAATTGCCTGAAGTATAGATATCAAACATTTCCAATAATTCTGAAGATTTAGCAGAGAGTAATGTCTGGAAATGCAAGCTAATATTGTTAAGTGTATTATTTATTATACTTAATCGCTGTCTCCCACATCAGCGAGGTAGTACCAGTAAACAGACAGAGAATGGGCCATCCACTTGTATACACACATATATACACATAAACGCCCATACATGCATATGTACATACATATACATATCAACATATACACACATATATATGCATATACATACACATACATATATACACATGTACATATTCATACTTGTTAGCCTTTATCCATTCCTGGTGCTACCCCGCACCACAGGATACAGCATCCCTACCTCTTGCTTAAGCAAGGTAGCACCAGGAAAACAGACAAAAAAAGGCCACATTCATTCACACTCAGTCTCTAGCTGTTAAGTGTATTCATCACATTCATGATACTCTTGTTTAATGTAATGGATGTGTTCCTGAAAAAAAGTGTTACTAAAAGAGAACCCAAATATCTTCAGAAGCAGTGGAGACATATAGAACAAGAGTATTGAGATATGAGGCCCAAGTAGGTTTATGCAAATATAAAAAGAACTAGTGCTACTGAGGAAGACTTGTCAACACCAGACAGTGTAGCACTTACCAAAATCTTATTAATAAGCTCTCACTGGAAGTTTGTTATTTCTCCAGGGGTAAGCTAAGAGCTTAATGCTTGTTTCTAGTTGCTAGCTATAACACTTTTTTCTAAGTAATTCTAAAATTCTTATATAATGTTCTTTCATTTCATAAGAAATTACTTTTCCCTCGATTTTTTTTTTCCAGAGGCTGTTGCACGTCAGGTTGGCAATCACAATAGAAATTCATAAAATACAAACAGAAAATCAATGACCATTAATATACATATAACTGTTATTGGATGACATCTTCTTCAACAGTATTACAAGTGTACTTCACCAACTTCACTGCAATCCTCTAAAATCTTGGAGCAATTCAGTGGTATTCTGAGTTTAAGGATACCAACAATTTTCTGAACCATGGGCACTTTCTGAACTAGGCCAAATTCTATTTCATATTTTTTTCCTAACCACAGACTGCCAGATTAAAGCCATTTTCTTGTATTTGTAACATTTTGTATGTTATTATTATTTTTTTTATTATACTTTGTCGCTGTCTCCCGCGTTTGCGAGGTAGCGCAAGGAAACAGACGAAATAAATGGCCCAACCCCCCCCATACACATGTATATACATACGTCCACACACGCAAATATACATACCTACACAGCTTTCCATGGTTTACCCCAGACGCTTCACATGTCTTGCTTCAATCCACTGACAGCACGTCAACCCCGGTATACCACATCGCTCCAATTCACTCTATTCCTTGCCCTCCTTTCACCCTCCTGCATGTTCAGGCCCCGATCACACAAAATCTTTTTCACTCCATCTTTCCACCTCCAATTTGGTCTCCCTCTTCTCCTTGTTCCCTCCACCTCCGACACATATATCCTCTTGGTCAATCTTTCCTCACTCATCCTCTCCATGTGCCCAAACCACTTCAAAACACCCTCTTCTGCTCTCTCAACCACGCTCTTTTTATTTCCACACATCTCTCTTACCCTTACGTTACTCACTCGATCAAACCACCTCACACCACACATTGTCCTCAAACATCTCATTTCCAGCACATCCATCCTCCTGCGCACAACTCTATCCATAGCCCACACCTCGCAACCATACAACATTGTTGGAACCACTATTCCTTCAAACATACCCATTTTTGCTTTCCGAGATAATGTTCTCGACTTCCACACATTCTTCAAGGCCCCCAGGATTTTCGCCCCCTCCCCCACCCTATGATCCACTTCCGCTTCCATGGTTCCATCTGCTGCCAGATCCACTCCCAGATATCTAAAACACTTCACTTCCTCCAGTTTTTCTCCATTCAAACTCACCTCCAAATTGACTTGACCCTCAACCCTACTGTACCTAATAACCTTGCTCTTATTCACATTTACTCTTAACTTTCTTCTTCCACACACTTTTCCAAACTCAGTCACCAGCTTCTGCAGTTTCTCACATGAATCAGCCACCAGCGCTGTGTCATCAGCGAACAACAACTGACTCACTTCCCAAGCTCTCTCATCCCCAACAGACTTCATACTTGCCCCTCTTTCCAAAACTCTTGCATTTACCTCCCTAACAACCCCATCCATAAACAAATTAAACAACCATGGAGACATCACACACCCCTGCCGCAAACCTACATTCACTGAGAACCAATCACTTTCCTCTCTTCCTACACGTACACATGCCTTACATCCTCGATAAAAACTTTTCACTGCTTCTAACAACTTGCCTCCCACACCATATATTCTTAATACCTTCCACAGAGCATCTCTATCAACTCTATCATATGCCTTCTCCAGATCCATAAATGCTACATACAAATCCATTTGCTTTTCTAAGTATTTCTCACATACATTCTTCAAAGCAAACACCTGATCCACACATCCTCTACCACTTCTGAAACCACACTGCTCTTCCCCAATCTGATGCTCTGTACATGCCTTCACCCTCTCAATCAATACTCTCCCATATAACTTACCAGGAATACTCAGCAAACTTATACCTCTGTAATTTGAGCACTCACTCTTATCCCCTTTGCCTTTGTACAATGGCACTATGCACGCATTCCGCCAATCCTCAGGCACCTCACCATGAGTCATACATACATTAAATAACCTTACCAACCAGTCAACAACAGTCACCCCCTTTTTTAATAAATTCCACTGCAATACCATCCAAACCTGCTGCCTTGCCGGCTTTCATCTTCCGCAAAGCTTTCACTACCTCTTCTCTGTATGTATTAAGGAAAAACATGCATATGCATAAAATTTACAACAGTCATAAGTGAATATCATTTAGGTATAATCCTACTGCCTTCAGGTGTTGCCCCCAGAGGTAAAGAAAGGTAGAACAGCCAGTGATTTCAAAGAGGCTAAATGAGTTTGGCCAAAATAATTTTGGGGTAGAAAGATCTACAAAAGTGCCATGATCTATGTGTCTTCAATGGATTGCTTGAAGGTGTATGATGGTGTATAATGGAATGGTTAAGGGGTAAGGTGTTGCTGAACTCAACTTGGCTGAGCTTATATGAATAAAGAATCACTTTTGTCAAGGCTACATCACTGTCAGTTGATGAAAGTACAGTCTCATCAATCAACTTGCTTCAAAGGAGTCCATCCTGTCCATGCTACCGAGTGTATTGCAGCCTTGGAGCTGCAAGAGCCCCTAGATGGGGGATTCTGGTATTATAGCCCTAGGGTTCTTGGGGTTGTATAATAATGATGAAAATAATCAAATGTAAAACGTAAGAAAGCACGCAAGGTGTTTTGAATTTCAGTTGTATGTGTTTTTGTGGTGCAGTGTGTGTGTGATCTTTTCTACTGGGTATTTGATATGTATGCTGATATGCTATGTGCCAAGAACTAAACTAAACTATCACTAAACCTTCTTTTTGTTATTCTTTGTGAAACTATGTTACAGCATTTATACTTGTATAGTTATGTTTGACATACAGATGACCTTTGCCACTGTAAACCATGCTGTTCTGTTATAAAAACTAAATGTCCTGAGTATGATAGTGATTCTGTGATTAATTCAAGTCAAATGACTCTAAGACTTAGTCATTTGTGCTTTTCGCTCCCTTGCTCACATGGGAAATGGTGAGCATGTATGAAAAAAAAAAATGACAACCAATGAGGCCTTTCCTTCTTCTGTTCCTAGGGCTACCTTGCCAACACTAAAGCAACTACAGAAGATAAGTACACTACAGGTGAAATGCAATGGAAGTGATAATGAATCACAACAACTAGTTACATACACAGGCATGACCTTAAACAGTCCCTATTTGGAGACATCATTGTAAATAGTTATCTCTGATAATGTTGGAGATTATTGCAAGTAATGTTATCCCAAATAAGTTGAAATTCTTCTATGGGAATGTAAGTCAACTGGATTTGCATACGAAGAAGCTTCCTGTGCTTGGATTGATTCACTGCCACTTTTATCATATTAGCTCCTCTAGGAGCAGCACACTTACTAAAAGATCCAAGGTCCACTGATAAGAGACACAAAATAAGGTAATCAAGTCCATATTAAATGTCCATCCTAAAACAAACTTAAGGGTGGATGAGTTTCAGAGTTGGATTACTACCATTGCAGAACAGAACAAAACACCTAAAACTAATCCACATCTATAATGATAAGGCTCCTGAGTACAGAAAATTACTATTCCATGCATCCACTTACAGTCATGGTATATCATTTTGTTTAAGACTCTTTTAAGTACACAAGCATGAAATTACGAAATTGCTTACTTTTGCCAATTAAATAATTAAGCTGGTCAAGCGAATCTTATGCCTCAAATTCCAGTCAAGTCAAAACAAATTTATGTATCAAAAGTTTCATTTGTCTTTACAAAGTCTTAAGTCTAGTTGTACCTAACAGTCAAGTATCATATCTATCACTTATTCTAAGTCAATGTATGTACTATAATTACCTTTCTTTTACTTTGTAATCATTATGAGGACCACATTGGAAATAAGTAATTATTGCATTATGGTGTTATTCTTGATGATATTTCACATTTATGTTTTTATACTGTATTACTATTGCCTAATAAATCAAATAAAAAGCCTTTCTGGATGACAGTCCCTGAAGCTGCAAGAAAGGGTGCCATAACTCTAATGCACAGCTCTCCAACTTAAGTGAGAAATCCCATAACTACAGCAAAATTTAGTTGGCAACATTAAATTTGTGGTCCATTACAACATATGATTATCCAATCAATTCACTGCATCCAAAATATAGTAACACCCACCAAAATCAAGAGTCTAGCATGCCTGAGTTACTGATAAAAGTCTAATGGCTGGCAATTTTTAATTTCAATATTATGGTAAATAGGCAAAACTTAAAAGTGCCTCTACACCAGAAAATATTCATACTATAATTGTTGAACTGTTAATCAGTTTTAGTGCTTTCACTACAAACTGCATAACTGATTTGCTTTGATGCTGCACTAAACTCGAAGGTTTCAAATCTAGCATTTGAAAAAAAAAAAAAGTGAACACTCTATATCCAGCACTTGGAGGGTACTGATGTTCACTGAAACTCCCAGCATTTCAGCTTCTATGCAATCACCTGTCTCTACCTTTGTCTTCATTGTATGTTCAAGTACAGTAAATACAGCTCTAAAATTATGAAAACTTATTCTTTCTTTCATATGTGTCTGTGCTATTTCCCTTGAGTGAGGTAGCATCAGGAACAAGTAAATGAGCCTCAGAGGAGGAAAAATCTCATTAGGCTCATTCCTCTGTTCCTTCTTTTAAAAAATAATACAAAGGGGGGGGGGGTTTCCATCATCCCACTTTCATTTAAACTTATACACTGGAAAAATTAGACTGCACAGATTAAGGTATATTCATATTTACTATCAAGTCCTCTAAGTGTTCTGTGAAGTGTTGCTTGTTTTTTACAGAAGACAATCCCCTGCTGTTTAGTACTGTGCATCTGCAAGGTGTTTACTCTGTTCTGAATACATGAGAGTAATGCCTGTTGCACGCATTACTTCTACATTTTACCTTTATAATAGCATCCAAGATTCACTGATGAGTATAGTGGTGATAAAGGTATGAAAAAAGCACCTTTCATTTACAGTTATGAAGAAAGTGGATGTTTCATAAAAGTTCAAGAAAAGGGCACCTGTGGGATCATTTTGGGAGTTGGTCTTTCAGTAGCATTGCTAAGTATAACAGCATGCAAGGAGCAATATCAGCTGACCTTGAAAACATAGGTACGAATAGTTTTAGAAATGTCATAATGAAGGTGTTCCCACTTCTGGCACCATTCTAGTAGAAAAGACCAAGTAGTTTCATCAGGAATTATAAATAAGTGAGACATGAATTCTCAGCTGGATAGTTGCACACATTTGTCAATTGGGCCAGATGCCCATCCAAGCATTTCATAAGTAATTGCCTTCAGCTATCCTATGCTAAATATGGGATCAGAGACAAGGAAGAATTTTCAATAAATACACAATATCATTATGTTGCAATATTTACAACTTACTTAAACATATATAGTGGAAAAAGAACAATACGCTGTTTAAATTATATATCAATACACCTATTATTAGGTCACCTTGGCATAGAAGGTACCCAAATCTGGAAAAATTACAGAAATGAGTGACTGTTCAGCCCAAAGGTTACTGGATTTGAGACCTTCGAGTGCATAAGAAGAAGCATGGTTTGAGATCTATTATTGTGACACTTCCAAATGGAATGATTAATAATACTTAAAATGTTTTCTGTTCTGGCACTTCAATATTCTCCTACAGGAATGCCAAAAGAAAAAAAACATACATTTTGTGCAATCACTTATACAAAGTGCTTAAAAAACACCATCATGGACACCTATTGCCATCAAGAGGAATACAAACACACTCAGATTACGTACTGCTCTTAAAGAATCATTTGGAACAACAAATGGAGTAATGATATTAGTGATGTGATGAATTTCATGACATACACAGATGAATATAAATGATGTTATTAGGACATTTGCCACTGGATATGAAGGTATTAGAACTAAAACCCCATGGGTGTCGGCAGCTAACCATATGTGATACTGGCATACAAACAACTCAAGAGATATTCGTCCAAACCATGCAAAAAAGGATGAGTAACGAGTTCTTAGGATGCCCACCATGTTACGAAGTACAATGAAACCCAAAATCTGTAAAAAGAAATGAAAGTCATTAATACATCAAAAGCTCAAGTTCTATACATCAATAAAGGTTTTTCATATTACTTTTGAATGTCACAAGAAAAAAAATAATATGTAATGATACCACTGTGTTATATGGTTGCAAAGCAAGGGCTATAGATAGAGTTGTGCGGAGGAGGGAGGATGTGTTGGAAATGAGATGCTTGAGGACAATATGTGGTGTGAGGTGGTTTGATTAAGTAATGAAAGGGTAAGAGAGATGTGTGGTAATAAAAATAGTGCGGTTGAGAGAGCAGAAAAGGGTGTATTGAAATGGTTTGGTCACATGGAGAGAATGAGAGTGGAAAGATTGACAAAGAGGATATATGTGTCGGAGGTGGAGGGAATGAGGAGAGCAGGGAGACCAAATTGGAGGTGGAAAGGATGGAGCGAACAAGATTTTGAGCATTTGGGGCCTGAACATACAGGAGGGTAAAAGGTGTGCAAGGAATAGAGTGAATTGAAATGATGTGGTGTACTGGTATATTGGGGTGGACGTGCTGTCAATGGATTGAATCAGGGCATGTGAAGCATCTGGGGTAAACCATGGAAAGTTTTGTGGGGCCTAAATGTGGAAAGGGAGCTGTGGTTTCGGTGCATTACACATGACAGCTAGATACTGAGTGTGAACAAATGTGGTCTTTCTTGTCTTTTCCTAGCGCTACCTTGCACGCACACGGGAGAAGGGGGGTGCCATTTCATGTGTGGCGGGGTGGTGAC
This sequence comes from Panulirus ornatus, assembly GCF_036320965.1. NCBI lineage: Eukaryota > Metazoa > Arthropoda > Malacostraca > Decapoda > Palinuridae > Panulirus > Panulirus ornatus. Next base: position 16,284,494 of record NC_092282.1, read on the forward strand.
GGGAATGGATGAAGGCAGCAAGTATGAACATGTACATGTGTATATACATATATGTCTGTGTATGTATATGTATGTAAACATTGAAATGTATAGGTATGTATATGTGAGTGTGTGGGCGTTTATGTATATACATGTTGGAAAGGATCACAATTTTGCAAGTGATCAAGATATTCCTATGAGTCCACGGGGACTCATAGGATGTATATACATGTGTATGTGGGTGGGTAGGGCCATTCTTTCGTCTGTTTCCTTGTGCTACCTCGCTAATGCAGGAAACAGCGGTAAAGTATAATAAAAAAAATAATATAAAAACACTGTGGATTGCTACCAAAAGAAATGTGAACTAAGCACCAAAGTGAAAAAGGAGGTCCAAGTGGGGAAATGTTATAATAGCGGCTTATACCAACTGTTTGCTGTTAGTGATAGTATACACTAAACATTTAAGGAACAAAAAAAGTACTGTAAAGCATTCAATCATTCAGTGAACAATCATTCAGTGAATGCCAGAGAGCTTAAGGGTGGGCTGTTTTGGTAACTGTTTCTTTCCTTACATCTCAAGAGCTTTGGAACACTATACCCTCTCAAGCCTTTCCCAATAACTATCCCTTGTTTCTTCTTTCTCTCTTTCATCAACTTCTCTATATTTCATTTAAGGCCGAGCCTTAATATGGACTTTTGTCTGTGACTGAAAAAGAAAAACTGGATATGTGGGTGTAAATCCTCAGCCTCCCAGTACTGTTTAGTGATGATGCTGGAATTCCCTAAACACATAAACAGCTCGTGGTTTAAGTTCCCCATGCCCCCTTCCCCGATATAGTCTCAACACTTTCCATTCCTCACCCACTCCTCTAAAAGTTACTCTCACCTTCTGCCATTCAACACTCAATCTCCACTGCTATCTATTCTCAAAAGCCTCTTTTCCAAGCTCACTCACTTTCACTACCCTCTTCCCACCCATATCATTTCCTATTTTCCTACAGCCCCTACAAACCTGCATCCTTGCCTTCACCCAGTAATGATCAGACATCCCAAAAGCTGCCCCTTTCAACATATTCACATCCAAAGTCTCTACTTTGCATGGCTGTAAATTAACAGTCCAAACATGGTCCCCTTACCATCTTTACTATTCACCCACGTATGTTTATGTATGTTCCTACACTTAAAATAAGTAATTGATAATTGGTAATCGCAATCACCAGTCCTTTTTTGGCAAAGAACTCCAAAAGCTGGTCACCAAACTGGGTTACCCCATCTCTTAATCCCTTACATCAAAAATGTTGGCAACTCGACTCCTCCCAAAACACTTGCATCTCTTCTTTAGTCTTCTTATCCCTATGTGCATATCCACTAATAAACATCAATCACTTGTTATTCAATTTCATTGTTACCTACATATGTCTAGAACGTCACTTCCTCAAACTCTCACTCCATCCTTACATCTCACTATAAATATAGAAAAATATTCATCTTATATTATTTTATTATACTTTGTCTCTGTCTCCTGCATTACCGAGGTAGCCCAAGGAAACAGACAAAAGAATGGCCCAACACACCCACATACACATGTATATACATAAACGCCCACACACGCACATATACATACCGATACATCTCAACGTATGCATACATATATATACACAGACATATACATATATACACATGAACATATACATGCTGCCTTCACCCATTCCCTACATCACCCCGCTACACATGAAATGGCACCCCCTTCCCCCGCATGCACATGAGGTAGCCTTAGGAAAAGACAACAAAGGCCACTTTCGTTCACACTCAGTCTCTAGCTGTCATGTGTAATGCACTGAAACCACAGCTCCCTTTCCACATCTAGGCACCACAAAACTTTCCATGGTTTACCCCAGATGCTTCACATGCCCTGGTTCAGTCCACTGACAGCACGTTGATCCTGGTATACCACATCGTTCCAATTCACTCTATTCCTTGCATGCCTTTCAGCCTCCTGTATGTTCAGGCCCTGATCGCTCAAAATCTTTTTCACTCCATCCTTCCACCTCCAATTTGGTCTCCCACTTCTCCTCGTTCTCTCCATCTCTGACACATATCTTCTTTGTCAATCTTTCCTTACTCATTCTCTCCATGTGACCGAACCATTTCAACACACTCTCTTCTGCTCTCTCAACCATACTCTTTTTATTACCACACATCTCTCTTACCCTTTCATTACTTACTTGATCAGACCACCTCACACCACATAGTCCTCAAACATCTCGTTTCCAACACATCCATCCTCCTCCGCACAACCCTCACAAACCCTCCGCACATGCCTCACAAACATATAACATTGGTGGAACCACAATTCCTTCAAACATACCCATTTTTGCTCTCCAAGTGCTGTATCATCAGCAAACAACAACTGACTCACTTCCCAAGACCTCTTAACCACAACAGACTGACATTCACTGGGAACCAATCACTTTCCTCTCTTCCTACTCGTACACATGCCTTACATCCTCAACATAAACTTTTCACTGCTTCTAGCAACTTACCTCCCATCCCATATACTCTTAATATCCTCTACAGAGCATCTCTATCAACTCTATCATATGCCTTCTCCAGATCCATAAATGTTACATGCAAATCCATCTGTTTTCTAAGTATTTCTCACATACATTCTTCAAATCCATCTGTTTTCTAAGTATTTCTCACATACATTCTTCAAAGCAAACACCTGATCCACACATCCTCTACCACTTCTGAAACCACACTGCTCTTCCCTGGTCTGATGCTCTGTACATGCCTTCACCCTCTCAATCAATACCCTTCCATACGATTTCCCAGGAATACCCAACAAACTTATACCTCTGTAATTTGAAAACTCACCTTTATCCCCTTTGCCTTTGCACAATGGCACTATGCATGCATTCTGCCAATCCTCAGGCATTTCACCATGAACTATACATACAAATAGAAAAATATATATATGAATAGCGATTAAGTATGTGAAAAATGAGAGAACAAATGGGAACATCAGTGATGGAAGCAAATGGGGAAGTAGTAACAGGCAGTAATGATGTGGAGAGATGGAGTGAGTACTTAGAAGCATGACAGGGTGGTGGAGAAGAGATGTTTTGGATGTGGTGGTATGCAAAGTGAGTCATGAAAAGTGGTCTGATGATAAAAGATGAGATAGCACAAGTGTTGCGTAAGATGAAGTGAAGCGGCTGGAGTAAATGGAATTGCAGTTGAATCTTCTAAGAATGATTGTCATGTTTACTGGTTAGTAAGGACTGTCATGGTTTATATGGCTCATGGTGAGGTGCTTGAGGATTAGTGAAATGCCTGTATAGTGCCACTGTATAAAAGTTACTAAAGGGGACAAAATTGAATGTTAAAATCACAGAAGTATAAGTATGTTGAATGTTCCTGGAAGTGGTATGGTAGTAGTGACTGAGAGAAACAGTGTGGCTTTGGGAGTGGCAGAGGATGTATAGATCAAGTGTTTGCTTTGAAGAATGTGTGCATGAAATATTTAGAGAAACAAAAGGACCTGAAGGTGGCTTTATGGATTTGGAGAATGTGTATGACAGGGATGATAGAGATGTTCTGTGAAAGCTGTTGAAAATATATGATGTGGGAAGAAAGCTGCTATTCAAGAGGTTCAGGCATGCATGCAAGTCGGTAAAGAGGAGGGTGGTTCCAGGTGAGGGTGGATCTGCATCATGGGTATGTGACATTATCATGGCTGTCAAATTTGTTTATGCATGAGAAGGTGAGGGAGGTGAATGCAGGGGTCTTGGAGTGAAAAGCAGATATGCAGCCTGTTTGCAGAGTAGGGACTGGGAGGTGAATCAGTTATTTTCCCATAGCAAGGTACTGGTAGCAGATTCAAGGGAGAACTGCAGAAACCATTGGGTTGGGGAGTGTGTGTGAAAGAAGAAAGCTGAGAGTAAATGTGAATAAAAGCAAAGTGTAGCAGAGAAAAGAGATGGTATTTGGCATGTTAGTTTGAAGGAGAGAAGTCAGAGGAAGTGGTATGTTTCAGACAACTGGGAGTGGATATGGCTGCAAATGGAATCATGGGAACTGAAGTAAGCTATAGGGTGGGTGTGGGGGCACACTGAGGCATGTGTGGAAAGGGATGTCACTGTCTTTAAGGTTAAAGATGGGTATATCTGATGGGTCTCAGACAAAATACGAAATAAGTGGGGGGCTGTGTTGAAAATGAAATGTCTGAAGACAATATGTGCTATGACTGGGTAAGAGAAAGGTTGTGGTAAGAGAAGTGTGTATGACTGAGATGAAGGTGTATTGATATAGTGTGGACATATGGATTGGATGTGTTAGGAGAGATTGTGTACATTATGTGTAGGCTAGAACAGGGCTGGGAGAGGGTTTGTTATCATATGAAAAAGACAGACTGCATAAAGGAGGATAGAGACATTGAGATAACTGAATGAGGCTTCAATTTCTTTCTGATGGAAAAGCTAAAGGAATGACTGAAGATCAGGTGTAAGGGA